>NC_041387.1:676534882-676535490 GCF_002162155.2 Triticum dicoccoides
CGACGACCCCCCGCACACTCCCCAGTAATGTTTTACCAATTCACAAATGAATGCAACTAGAAATAAAAAAACAAATTTGATATTTTCAAATAACAAATTTGATGATATTTTAAAAAAATTATTACTGTTTTTATAAAAAATATTACTATTTCATATTCATATTCATTTTCTAAAAAATTATTAGATGCAACAAAAAATAATAATAATAAAAAATTACTTATGGCGCATCGCTGGGTGGTGTGCCATTGCTATGAAAAAAAGTTACTTATGGCGCACCGCTGGGTGGTGCGCCATTGCTATCTAAAAAAAACTTACTTATGGTGCACCGCTCGGTGGTGCGCCATTGCTATACCTCCCCCGACTAAAATCTCGGCCCCAATCCCCGATCCCATCTCACATCTCTCAGCCCCCCACTGCGCGCCGCTGCCCCGACCCACGACGCCGCCGCCCCTACGTGCGCCGCCGCCCCCGCGCCCCCCACCACTATAGCTCCTCCGCCGCCCACTGGATAGCAACCCGCCGCGGCCCCCTACCATCCCGCCGCCGACGACTGCACGGGGTGCAGGACGACGACCACGGCCGACCCGCAACCGTCCCGTAGCCGCCCG
>NC_041387.1:676535625-676558110 GCF_002162155.2 Triticum dicoccoides
GTAAGCCCCCTCCCCCTGACTGACTCGACTCCCCTGGCCTCCGCGCACAGTTCACCGTCCCGGATCTTCGACTGCATCGCCTCCCGCGGCGGCAACATCCACAACGTCGACGTCTTCGTCCCCGACGACACCCCCGTCTTCTACGCCCGCAGGTACCCCATCCAACTCACCCCCGCCTGACTTCTTCCTCTATGCTCCTCTGTCACAACCGGTTTTCCGGGTGTTGATTTCCCAGAAAATGGCCCTTGTGCTCACCAGCCCCAGGATTACTGTTAGCTGATGAAGCACCAACTTGATACAGAAATTCCAAGCAAAATACAAAATATGCAGTACAAGACCATTCTGGCCTATGAGTACAACAAATGGTTTCTAGTGGTTGATGGTGGAAGCGGTTTGTGGATCATCAGCGTTATGGGACTCCATTTCCCACAGGAACAGCTGACCGGGTTAACTCCTATCTTCGCGAGGCTGCTATCACCATTGCTTAGGTTCCGGGGCCGTCATCGCAACGCTCCTCTCCAAGCAAGAAATCTGGCCAAGACAATAGCCAGGGACAAGCCAGTGAGTACTTTGAATGTACTCGCAAACATTATGAACACGGGTATAATATAACAACCGATAATCGTGCTCTAAAATATTTTATGCTCACAACGTCAGTCATAAAAATAATATCCCCGATGCATGCAAGCAGGTTATTTATATACAATATAAATATGCAATAACAGAGTAGTAATAAAATGCACCGATCGGGTGTCTGAAGCGACGCCTCGAAAGGATAGTAAGTAACGAGCATGCCTCAGTCGGGCGTCTGAGCGACACCACATAAAGGGCTTATAATGTAAACAATAAGCATGCCACAGTCGGGCGTCTGAGCGACACCACATAAAGGGCTTATAAAGTAACCAACAAGAATGCCACAGTCGGGCGTCTGAGCGACACCACATAAAGGGCTTATAAAGTGAATAAATAAAAGCATGCCACAGTCGGGCGTCTCAGCGACACCACATAAAGGGCTTATAAATGATCACATCAATTATCCAGGAGGTAGAACCATCCCAGGGATACTCGATAATTCAATTAATATAGCGGGTTAGTCCATAACAAATAATAATCATGATCATCACAAGTCACATGTCACGATCCAAGTTCTGGTTTAACAGTTTCTCCTCCGAAGACCGACACTAAGATCGACACTTGACCCGACCCAGACTGTAGTCCTTAACCATGGACACGGCTATTCGAATAGATATTATCTTTGCAGAGGGTGTACTCTTTACCCACGAGCAACGGATCCCTTTAGTCCATCGGGACTAATTCCGTCTACGGTCTTTTAATTGAAAACACACCTGACTTGCACACACCAGCTTAACTTACCGGTGTCTGGAATCACCCACGACACCTGTCAAGTAAAACTCTAAGTGGGGAGGCTACAACCTCGCGTAGCATGGGATCAAATTTATGACGCGCGCTCTAAGGTGTGCCCCCCTCTTGTTCCCTACAGGAAACACCCATGCCCCCGGACCAGGTGGCCTGCCTACCGACTGCAGTCGGTATCTTCCACCGTGGCCTTTCTGTAAGGTGTGTGCCAAGAAAGGGATTGACAACTTACTGAACCGCACCCTACCTGCGGCAGGGAAAGTGGTAGTACGAAACAAGTATGGGGGTTACTGGAACAAGACTCGATCTACGGTCGACTTAGGAGGATTATAAATTCCCTGCATGATATGTGTAACAAAAGTATTTCAACCAACAGAATTCACCACTCATTATACCTTACTATGCCATACCGGACAGAACCGTCCCGACGGAGACCGGCGACAAGCTCACGCCTACCCAAGGAAGAGGCTTTCCCGGATTCTTTTCCGGCATGCAAGCAAGGTATATGAGGACGATTACCATCCCAAGTATATCCATTTCCAACAGCAAGGAAATCACCAAAATGCATTCATGCAAATGATCGCGTCACTACTTAAAATAACGAGTTCTCCGGATTAAGACGGTGTTATAATCGTGTCAACCAACTCACAAAAATATTATGCCAGGGTTCAGAATGCTTGCCTTCAAGGGTATGCAAGTGGGGTGCCTATTGGAAAATTGCCTTCTTCTTCAAAAACCTAACTTTGAAATTATTCAAATTAACACATAGTTTCAAAACAGTGCAAAAAAGTTGTCTGAAATTTTTTCAAATAAACCTTAAAATAAACTAGACTCAATTTGAGAGAGGTAGGAAAAAGAATCAACTCATTTGGAGTTTTATTTAAAAAGATATAGCCAGTCAAAATTTAGTCAAATTCTGATTTTTAAATAAAACAGAAAAAGAAAAGAAAACGTTTCGAAAACATACACGTCGAAGGCGTATTATGGAAATACACTTCCACTTACGCCTGCGTGGACCGGCGCTGGGTCACTGACGGTGGGCCCGCCTGGCCCACTGGTCAGGTTTGACCAGTCCACGCGCGCGTCGTCCCCTCCGACCGAACGGAGGTGGAGCTCCGGCGAGGCTCGCCGGCGAACGGAGGCATCCTTCGGGGATTTGAGGATATGGGTGTGCTCAGGTGGTCGAGGCGAACCCGTGGGTACCCGCCATGGTCGCCGATGTGGACGGGGTCACCGGCGACGAGCTTTGCGGCGGAGAAGGCATTCGGGTGGATTTGGGGTTCTGGGCTATGGTGGCTCTCGGTCGGGGCTGAGGCGATGGGCGGCTCCGCACGATCACGTGGAGTTGGGTGGTGGCGCTGGATTGCCGGGAGGGGCCTTGGTTGCGATGAAACGGACCGGAGGGTGTCGGTGGCCAAACCGGCCGGAGACGGGGGAGAAGGCCCTTCCCCGACGATGGCTGGCTGTGAGGGTGCTATGGGGATGGCCTGAGGCTGCCTGCAGACTCGGTTGAGCTCAGGGGCCTTTAAATAGGCGAGCAACGGCGGTTCCGCGGCGGCCGGGGATAAGATCACCGGCGACCGCCATTCTGTAGCAGCGGAAGGACGTGGCGGCAACGGGCGCTTGCGGACAAGCTGTGGATGATCTCGGACTGCTCCACGGTCGAGCTGGCGGGCGGGAGTTGCTCGGGCGCCGCCGACCAGTGCAGAGGCTATAGGGCGGCAGTGGCGGCTAGCTTCTGGCTTGCCAAAGACGTGGCAAGGGCTGTGGTGCTCGTGAGGGGGTACGGGTCGAGGCTTGGCCCTACGCTGCGAGCGGCAGAGGTTTTGGATAAGCTCGAGGAATAGGCCAGGGGCGCGGTGGCTCGGGCGCGGCACGTCCAAAACGCGCGCTCTGGGCGTGCCCAGAGCACGCCCACCAGGTGCTCGGCGAAATGCCAGTGCATGCCACAAAGCTTGGGTGAGGCTGGAAATTAGCACGGCTAGGCTAGGGTCGTCGAGGTGCTTAGTGAACATGCTAGTTTGTCCAGAGGTGCAAGGTCATAGAGCAAAACAAAAATCATGTCAAAACTGTCCATGCACTCAAGGTGTTTGACAAAATGCCAATGGCATCTAGGCAACTCTTGGAGGGGCCAAAATATCCAGATCATAGTCGCTTTGGATGAATAAGAGGGTGGTAAGGTCATTTGGGCAAAAGAAGAAACTTGCTAGTGGAAGTTTGTGAGAAAACTGATTCTGGACAGAAAGAAAAGGGCATAATTGCATGCACTTAAAATCCTCCAATGGGTCCATTCTCCTGGGCTTAAGGGTTTTGTAAGGTGTACTACAAGCAGGAGAAAGTTCATGGTCACTAGAGCACAAATAATTAGGGATGCAGTAGAAAACACCCAACTGGGCCAGAATAAAAATGAGATTGATTTACTCATTTTTTTCAAAGAACATCACTGGGTTTTTGCATAAAGTAGGATAATATGCTCCTACTGACATCCCCTAATTTTGGTGGGAGTTTTAAAGAAATATTTAAATAGGTTGTAGTGCAAAATTGCCCACTGCACCAGATTTGAAAATTTGATGTAGAGCTCAAAATATCCAAAGAATGAAATATATTTTTGCATAAAAGTGATTTAAAAACATCACATGACATCTCCAAATTTTGGTGGGATTTTTAAATAAATTTATGAAAGGGTTGCAGTGCAAATGGGACCCTAAAACTTTATGAAATACCAATTTAGAGAAATAAAGCTCAGGAGAAAAATATTTATATAGATAATCCTACTGATAAAAGAATTGTTTTATTTGAGAGGGGAAATAAGTCCAATAATGACTGAGAAGTTTTCACTTGGGGTAACTCCACAATAATAAAGAAAAGAATGGTTCTGAAATCAAAAAGGAAATCCAGAAAATAATGGTTTAAGTTTCCTGGAAAAAATTTAATTAACAAAACATTGTCAAATTTTTGGGGTGTTACATCCTCCCTCCTTGCCCTCTCCCTCTCTGCTCGATCCCCTCTGTTATCCGTCTCCACCTTCTGTTCTTGCCTGTGAGGTGGTTGATGCAGCCGCGTCCACCGGAGCACCACGACCGTGTCTGCAACCTCGTCTCTGCTCCGCTGCCGTCTACGACCTCGTCTGCGACCGCGTCCATCGAGGTGAGTTCTTCCATGGATCACTTCCAGGCCGTCTGAACAACGTTGGTGAAGCATCATGGATTCATTCTTATTTAGACCTTGTTTGTTTCTTTCTGCTTGAATGAATGGAGTACAATACAATTTCAGGAACAAGGGACCTTTTTTGCAATTGTGAACTCTCAATGCTCAAGTCTGGAAGTGTTTACAAATTCAAAGAGTTCACATGACTACTGGTCAAATACTCTAGTGTATTTAGTGTAAATCTAGTCTAAAACTAGTAGAGCTCTTGGTGATTTGCAAATTCAGTTTAAGTAAAAATTTGGTACATGACTACCGATCATGTATGAAAGATGTTGCTACTGGATGAGCACAAGAACTACTCAATAGATTTTGATGTACTCCTGATCATGTATGCAAGATGTTGCCACTCGATGCATGGATGCATGACTGGGACATGACAACTCAGTAGATTATGACACCTGATAATCACAGTAAACTGTTAACAAATTACAGTTTACTGTCCATTTTAGCCCAGCATTCAGTTATCTTTTCACCCTTTTTTCTGTCCATTCAGTTATATTTTCAGTAGGAAAATCTGTGTAACAAATTACAGTTTACTGTCATTATCAGTTTACTGTCCATTTTTGTTTTGATTTTACTGTATGTATCTTAACTGAAATTTGACCACGTCTTGTTCCTTTTTTGCAATTATAAAACAGGAAAGAAAAACAACCATTGAGCCAACAGATAATTGATTTGGTAGAACAAGTCTTGTTGCCAGTCTTGAACCAACAGATAATCTTAATTGAAATTTGACCATGTCTTGTTGCCAGTCCTAATGAAAAAGCAACTGAATTTCCAACAACCTACTAGGTAGAACAATCCATTTATATCATGAATATATGAAGGGAAGGACATGATTGCTACATGATTGCCATTATACTCCTTGCTGCTAGTTGCCAGTACTGTAG
Organism: Triticum dicoccoides; assembly: GCF_002162155.2. Lineage (NCBI taxonomy): Eukaryota > Viridiplantae > Streptophyta > Magnoliopsida > Poales > Poaceae > Triticum > Triticum dicoccoides. The sequence continues at coordinate 676,541,100 of NC_041387.1, forward strand.
CTTCTAGCTTAACTTGTTTGTTACATCTCAGCATTATTTCTCAGTGCTACAAATGTGTTTAACTTGTAGCTTCTAGCTTAAGTGAGTAGCCAGTACTGTAGTGAGTAGCTTAACTTGTTTAAGTACTGCCAGTTAGTAGTACTGCTAGTGAGTAGATGAACTCCATTTAACTAGCTTAATTGAGTTTCAGTTGTGTAGTGAAGTTCTTCTATTTTGTATGATGCGGTTCACTCTTAAACTGTCCTGCTATGTAGTCTGTTTGACTATCTATGTACTATGTATGTTGTGGCATGTGGTGTGGTCGATGCTGAGATGTCAACTCTATGTACTATGTATGCTGTGGCATGTGGTGTGGTCCGAGTGATCAGGTTTCAAATGATTTTGAATTTTTATGATTTTTATGCACATAGGTGAAGCCACTGACTACACTCCAGGTTCTACTCCTCTTGATAACCCACAAGTGTAGGGGATCTCAACAGTTTTCGATAAGTAAGAGTGTCGAACCCAACGAGGAGCTAAAGGTAGAATAAATATTCCCTCAAGTTCTATCGACCACCGATACAACTCTACGCACGCTTGACGTTCGCTTTACCTAGAACAAGTATGAAACTAGAAGTACTTTGTAGGTGTGATAGGATAGGTTTGCAAGATAATAAAGAGCACGTAAATAAAAGCTAGGGGCTGTTTAGATAAAGAAGCAATAAAATAAGTATTAGTAGAGATTATTTTGTCACGAGAAAGTTATTTGTCCCTAGGCAATCGATAACTAGACCGGTAATCACTATTGCAATTCTATTTGCGGGAGAGGCATAAGCTAACATACTTTCTCTACTTGGATCATATGAACTTATGATTGGAACTCTAGCAAGCATCCGCAACTACTAAATATTCATTAAGGTAAAACCCAACCATAGCATTAAAGTATCAAGTCCCCTTTTATCCCCTACGCAAACAACCTACTTACTCGGGTCTGTGCTTCTGTCACTCACGCCACCCACCATAAGCAAATCATAAACATATTGCAAACCCTACAGCGGGGATCCCTCACGCTTGCGCGACACGGAGAGCACCATAGGAAAGCACCAATAATAAAACATGCAACTCAAACCAATCATGATCATCAACTAACACATAGGACAAAATGGATCTACTCAAACATCATAAGATAGCCATACATCATTGGGAAATAATATATAGCATTGAGAACCATGTTTAAGTAGAGATTACAGCGGGTAAGAGAGAGGTTACACCGCTGCATAGAGGGGGGAAGAGTTGGTGATGAAGGTGGTGAAGTTGTTGGTGAAGATCGCGGTGATGATGATGGCCCCCGGCGGCGTTCCGGCGCCACCGAAAGCAAGGGGGAGAGAGCCCCCCTTCTTATTCTTCTTCCTTGACCTCCTCCCTAGATGGGAGAAGGGTTTCCCCTCTGGTCCTTGGCTCCCATGGCTTGGGAGGGGCGAGATCCCCTCCGAGATTGGATCTATCTCTCTGTTTCTGCGTACCCTGATTCTACCCCTTCACTGTTTCTTAAATATCCAGAGATCCGTAACTCCGATTGGGGTGAATCTTTTGCCCAGATTTTTCTCATAAAATTAGCTTTCTTGCGGCAAAAGAAGGGCATCAACCGCCTTACGGGTGGCCCACGAGAGGCCAGGGCGCGCCTGCCTCCCTGGGGCACGCCCCCCTATCTCGTGGCCACCTCGGACACCGTTTCGCATTAATTCTTCCTCCAGAATATCCCAAATATTCCAAAATAATTCTCCGTCCGTTTTTATCCCGTTTGTACTCTGTTTGATATTGATTTTCTACGAAACATAAAACATGCAACAAACAGGAACTGGCACTCGATCAATATGTTAGTCCCAAAAATAGTATAAAAAGTTGCCAAAAGTATATGAAAGTTGAAGAATATTGGCATGGAACAATAAAAAATGATAGATACGACAGAGACGTATCAGCATCCCCAAGCTTAATTCCTTCTTGTCCTCGAGTAGGTAAATGATAAAAAAAGATAATTTTTGACGTGGAATGCTACCTAGCATAATCTTGATCATGTGTCTAATCATGGCATGAATATTAAGATAGGAGTGATTCAAGGCAATAGTCTATCATTCATAAAAATAATAATACTTCAAGCATACCAACCAAGCAATTATGTCTTATCGAAATAACATAGCCAAAGAAAGCTCATCCCTACAAAATCATATAGTCTGGCTATGCTCCATCTTCATCACACAAAGCATTCAAATCATGCACAACCCCGATGACGAGCCGAGCAATTGGTTCATACTTTTTAACGCGCTTCAACTTTTTCAACTCTTACGCAATACATGAGCGCAAGCCATGGACATAGCACTATGGTGGTATATGGTGGTCGTTATGAGGACACAAAGGGAGAAGATAGTCTCACATCAACTAGGCGTATCAACGGGCTATGGAGATGCCCGTCAATAGATATCAATGTGAGTGAGTAGGGATTGCCATGCAACGGATGCACTAAGAGCTATAAGTGTATGAAAGCTCAAACTGGAAACTAAGTGGGTGTGCATCCAACTTGCTTGCTCATGAAGACCTCGGGCATTTGAGGAAGCCCATCATCGGAATATACAAGCCAAGTTCTTATAATGAAAATTCCCACTAGTATATGAAAGTGAAAGCATAGGAGGCTCTCTCTATGAAGAACATGGTGCTACTCTGAAGCACAAGTGTGGTAAAAGGATAGTAACATTGCCCCTTCTCTCTTTTTCTCTCATTTTTTTTCTTTTTATTTTCTTCTTCTCCTTTTTTTTCTTTTTATTTTTTGGTGGGCTTCTTTGGCCTCTTTTTTTATTTGGGCTTCTTTGGCCTCTTTTATTTTTCATAAAGTCCGGAGTCTCATCCCGACTTGTGGGGGAACCATAGTCTCCTTCATCCTTTTCTCACTGGGGCAATGCTCTAATAATGATGATCATCACACTTTTATTTACTTACAACTCAAAGCTAGAACAAAATATGACTATATGAATGCCTCCGGCGGTGTACCGAGATATGCAATGAATCAAGAGTGACATGTATGAAAATTATGAAGGTGGCCTTGCCACAAATACGATGTCAACTACATGATCATGCAAAGAGCAATATGACAATGATGAAATGTGTCATAATAAATGGAACGATGGAAAGTTGCATGGCAATATATCTCGGAATGGCTATGGAAATGCCATATAGGTAGGTATGGTGGCTGTTTTGAGGAGGGTAAATAACGGGTTTATGCTACCGGCGAAAATTGCGCGGTAAAATAGAGGCTAGCTAAGTGGAAGGATGAGTGTGCATATATCCATGGACTCACATTAGTCATAAAGAACACATATACTTATTGCAACAATCTACTTAGCCCTCGAAGCAAAGTACTACTACGCATGCCCCAAGAGGGATAGATTGGTAGGAAAAGACCATCGCTCGTCCCCGACTGCCACTCATAAGGAAGACAATGAAAAAAACACCTCATGCTCCAACTTCGTTACATAACGGTTCACCATACGTGCATGCTAAGGGACTTGGAAACCTCAACAAAAGTATTTCTCAATTTCACAATTACCCAACTAGCACGACTCTAATATCACCACCTTTATATCACAAAACTATTGCAAGGAATCAAACATATCATATTCAGTGATCTACAAGTTTATGTAGGATTTTATGACTAACCATGTGAATGACCAATTCCTGTCATCTCTCTAAATAGTTATAAGTGAAGCAAGAGAGTTTAATTCTTTCTACAAAATATATGCCCACACTCTAACAAATATAAGTGAAGCAAAAGAGCATTCTACAAATGGCGGTTTTCTATGTGAAGAGAAACAGGCAATCCAGACTTCAAATGATATAAGTGAAGCACATGAAGCATTCTATAAAGCCATACTCAAAAGATTTAAGTGAAGTGAAATGAGCATTCTATAAATCAACCAAGGACTATCTCATACCAGCATGGTGCATAAAAGAAAAGTGAAAACTAAATGCAAAAGACGCTCCAAGACTTGAACATAATGCATGAACGGAACGAATCCGAAAACATACCGATACTTGTTGAAGAAAGATGGGATGCCTTCCGGGGCATCCCCAAGCTTAGACGCTTGAGTATCCTTGAATATTTACTTGGGGTTCCTCGGGCATCCCCAAGCTTGAGCTCTTTCCTCTCTTCCTTTTACTCATATCGAGACCTCCTCGATCAAACACTTCATCCACACAAAAGTTCAATAGAAAACTCGGTAAGATCCGTTAGTATAATAAAGCAAATCACTACTCTAAGTACTGTAGCAAACCAATTCATATTTTGTTTTTGCATTGTGTCTACTGTAATATAACTTGTCCCTGGCTTAATCCACTGATATAAATTTATAGTTTCATCAAAACAAGCAAACTATGCATCAAAAAACAGAATCTGTCAAAAATAGAATAGTCTGTAGCAATCTGAACATTCACCATACTTATGTTACCCCAAAAATTCTACCAAAATTAGGAAAAATGAAAAATTTGTACGGAAAGACATTGCAGAAGTAATCAGAACCATTTGACGTTCCAGTTAAAAATGTAAAATCGAGCACTACTGCCAAAGTTTCGGTCCTGCACCGTACAAACCAACAAGCATTGTAAAGATCGTAAAGGCAAACCTTGGCACATTATTTTTATAAAACAATGGAATTATACAAGGGGATAATTATTTTTAATGAAAAGTTTCTGTACTCTAGTTTCACAAAGATTCCGTGAGCATGAACAATGTTCAAGGCTAGCTCCCACTTCAACAATGTTTGTCTCTCTCACTTTCACTTCCCTTTTTGAAAAGTTTTTAGGTTACCCTCTTTATTTTTTTTGTTTTTAAACTATATAAAATCACTCAACAGAAATAAATGACTCTCTAAAACTTCCGGGTTGTCTCCCTGGCAGCGCTTTCTTTAAAGCCATTAAGCTAGGCATATAGTGCTCAAGTAATGGATCCACCCGGATCCCAAGGTATATCAAAGACAATTTTAATTAACAATATTTGTAATTTAGTAGTGAGCACAAAGTATTATATATCAAGCAACAACGAAGTCTAACTCTCTTCCTATGCATCGGCATGTCATAAAAGAACAATTCATGCACACATAATAAAGGCCAATGCATAGTATAAGCAGTTTCTTGCAATTTCATAGTATGTGAAACATAGAGAGGTGGAGAAATAGTTCCTCTCTCATAATAATTGCAAGTAGGAGCAGCAAGCACATGCATATTACATTCATCAAAATCATCATGTGCAATGGTAAAAGGCAACCCATCAATATAATCCTTAATAAGCACAAACTTCTCCGATATAGTGTAGTTTGGAGAATTCAAAAAGATAATAGGACTATCACGCGTGGGTGCAATAGCAACAATTTCATGTTTAACATAAGGAACTATAGCAAGTTCATCTCCATAAGCATAATTCATATTGGCATCTTGGCCACAAGCATAGCAAGCATCATCAAAAAGGGATATTTCAAGAGAATCAACGGGATCATAGAAATCATCCTCCGGTAAGCATGAAGGGGAATTAAACAATGTACGAGTTGAAGAGTTACTCTCATTAGAAGGTGGGCACGGGTGATCAATCCGCTCTTCCTCCTTTTGTTCTTCGCTCTCCTCATCATCTTTTTCATCCAAGGAGCTCACAGTTTCATCAATTTCTTCTTCCATAGCTTCCTGGAAAATATTAGTCTCTTCTTGGACAGCGGAGAAGACCTCAATATATGGTTTAACATAGGCATTAGAAGCATAATTATCATAACAATATTCAAGTATGGCAAAATTTTCAGATTTGTAAAGAGTGGCATCATACTTTTCAATCAAAGAAGCAATTTCATAAGCACCCTTAAAAGCAACAAATTCTTCAATTTGTTGAACATCATAGTAATTATAAACACCCTTAGCATACGAGGATACAATTCCATTATCAAACTCACATTGGTAGGGAAGGTGTTTCTTAGGGTTTTCAGAACAAGTAACGTCATATATTTCACATAAATTCCAAGCATAGCATTGCAAACGTTGAATTTGATCCCATAATAGTTTCCCTTTTTCAGATATACGGTGTCGCACATAACAAGCATGCTCATCTAAAGATTTACCCTCAACTAAGCTAGTTCGGTTTTCAGCACGAGCACAAAGGGATCAAAGATGATCCAAGTAAAAAGCTTCAGTAATGTGATAGATTTTGAGTGGTTCTTCAACCATTGGAGCAGTAGGTACAACTAATTTTTTTTGTATTTTGCGTTTCCTACCCATAACTAAAGATAGAAAACAACTGACAACAACAAATAATAATTACTTAGTGATAAAACAAACAAGCACACATGAGAATATTCACCCCACGCTATGACTCCCCGGCAACGGCGCCAGAAAAAGGTCTTGATAACCCACAAGTGTAGGGGATCTCAACAGTTTTCGATAAGTAAGAGTGTCAAACCCAACGAGGAGCTAAAGGTAGAATAAATATTCCCTCAAGTTCTATCGACCACCGATACAACTCTACGCACGCTTGACGTTCGCTTTACCTAGAACAATTATGAAACTAGAAGTTCTTTGTAGGTGTGATAGGATAGGTTTGCAAGATAATAAAGAGCACGTAAATAAAAGCTAGGGGCTGTTTAGATAAAGAAGTAATAAAGTAAGTATTAGTAGAGAGCTTTTTGTCACGATAAAGTTATTTGTCCCTAGGCAATCGATAACTAGACCGGTAATCACTATTGTAATTCTATCTGAGGGAGAGGCATAAGCTAACATACTTTCTCTACTTGGATCATATGCACTTATGATTGAAACTCTAGCAAGAATCCGCAACTACTGAAGATTCATTAAGGTAAAACCCAACCATAGCATTAAAGTATCAAGTCCCCTTTTATCCCATACGCAAACAACCTACTTACTCGGGTTTGTGCTTCTGTCACTCACGCCACCCACCATAAGCAAATCATAAACATATTGCAAACCCTACAGTGGGGATCCCTCATGCTTGCGCGACACGGAGAGCACCATAGGACAACACCGATAATAAAACATGCAACTCCAATCACGATCATCAATTAACCCATAGGACAAAACGGATCTACTCAAACATCATAAGATAGCCATACATCATTGGGAAATAATATATAGTGTTGAGCACCATGTTTAAGTAGAGATTACAGAGGGTAAGAGAGAGGTTACACCGCTGCATAGAGGGGGGAAGAGTTGGTGATGAAGGCGGTGAAGTTGTTGGTGAAGATCGCGGTGATGATGATGGCCCCCGGCGGCGTTCCGGCGCCACCGGAAGCAAGGGGGGAGAGCTCCCCTTCTTATTATTCTTCCTTGACCTCCTCCCTAGATGGGAGAAGGGTTTCCCCTCTGGTCCTTGGCTCCCATGGCTTGGAAGGGGCGAGAGCCCCTCCGAGATTGGATCTATCTCTCTGTTTCTGCGTTCCCTGATTCTACCCCTTCACCGTTTCTTAAATATCCGGAGATCCGTAACTCCGATTGGGGTGAATCTTTCGCCCAGATTTTTCTCATAAAATTAGCTTTCTTGCGGAAAAAGAAGGGAAGCAACCGCCTTACGGGTGGCCCACGAGAGGCCAGGGCGCGCCTGCCTCCCTGGGGCGCACCCCCTATCTCGTGGCCACCTCGGACACCGTTTCGCGTTGATTCTTCCTCCGGAATATCCCAAATATTCCAAAATAATTCTCCGTCCGTTTTTATCCTGTTTGGACTCCGTTTGATATTGGTTTTCTGTGAAACATAAAACATGCAACAAGCAAGAACTGGCACTGGGCACTGGATCAATATGTTAGTCCCAAAAATAGTATAAAAAGTTGCCAAAAGTATAAGAAAGTTGAAGAATATTGGCATGGAACAATAAAAAATTATAGATACGACAGAGACGTATCAACTCCTGGAACACTTCAGGTGTTTTACTTCATAACTGGAGTATTTTGATGATATTGGGGGGTTTTGTCTCCGACCATCGTGTCGTGATGATATTGTGGGGTGTTGTGGGGTTGCAGCTGGGCGGGGGTGGGGTAATGATTTTGCAGGTACCCCGAGAGACCCTTGAGTTTGCCAGAATGCCGATTAACTTCCATTCCGGCAAATTCGGGTACTCCATATGTCCTATTTTCAGCAAAGGTCATGCTGAAATTTTCCGTGAATTTTAGCATGACTTTGCTAAAAATAGGACATATGGGGTACTTGCGACTAATGCATGGGCCGGGGTATCTTAGTACTTAATTAAGTAGGATCAACTGCCCCTTTATTCTTGCTGCATTAAACCATAGGTGGCAATAGAACCATGTGATTAGGCCGAAGTTAGAGTCGACAAACCCTAAAGTATAAAACCTTGGCTTTTAGGGTGCCTCGGTGTCGATAAAAACCTAAATGATGAAAGCTTAGGCTTTTAGGGTGCCTCAGCGTCGACAAACCCTCAATGATCAAAGATTAGCTTTTAGGATGCCTCGGTGTCGACAAACCCTAAATGATGAGCCCATGATCTTGTTCCTTGACAATAACCAACATTTTGACCAAACTTTTTTCCTATTTATAGCGAAACATGGCCCACAACGATGAGGCCAGCTGTTCGGACAAGCAATTCTGGGAGCTATCACAGGAGATGGAGGAAGAACCTCACCGCTATGAGGACGCCGCGGAAGACACCGATACTGACTACACAGTCCCTTGTGGCGTCGGGGATGACACCACTTATGGTGCCGCTGAGGATGCCACCACTGATGATGGCAGCGCACGCACAGATGGTAGCCAACCAAAGAGGCAACGAAAGGACCGGCGCCCGAACGTGCTCGGCACCATCAAGGAGGAATTTACTGAAGTGAACTCCGACGGGCATCCAACGGCTCTCAAAGAATTAGTCAAGGGGTACTCGGTTCAGCTCGGGTGCATTCTCCGGAGCACCGTCTCGATCAACACCGAGAACCTAAGGCATAAGGACCGAGGGAATTTGCGCAGCCTCCTCTTCATGAAGCTGCACGAACGATACAAGTTCCCCGCTAACTTTGCAAACACACGCCTCTCAGGGAATAAAGTGAACAGTGCCGCCCTCACGAGGATGAGCACGGCCCTGTCTACTTGGAGAAGAGCGGTGAAGAAAATGATTTACAAAGGTGATAGTTATGAGAAGATCAAGGCGAAATATCCTTCGATCAGCGAAGATGACTACAAGGAGTTCAAGATCAAGTGCGAGAGCAGCGCAACCGTGGAATCAAGTCAGTGGGGGAAAGATATGCGGGAGTTGAACTTAGGGGTCCACCAACTCGGTCCCGGCGGTTACAGAGTGGCGGGGCCTATATGGGACAAGGAGGACGCGGAGCGTGCCGAGCAAGGCCTACCACCCCGCTTTGAGAAATACCGTGACAAGCAGACTAGGAACTTTGTCAGGGCCCGGTACAAGGAGGACCCAGTAAAAAAGGAGCTTACCACGGATCCGAAGACCAAGGCGCTTGAGCTTGTTCTGGTAAGGAATACACCCCTGCATAATTAGCTCCATATGGTTGCATTCTAATTAATCAAGCCAAATTTCTAAATGGTTCACATTCCTTCCGCAGGAGACTGAAAGCAGTAGCGCAAGGTCATCTCAGAGCTCCCCTTGGGACAACACTCTAAATAAGGTAGGCAACAACTGGGAATGACACTCACTGCCATGGTGCCTACCTTGATTCAGGGGCTGACGACGTGGATTGCGGGCGGCCATCAGGGGCCGCCCCCGGTTCCTAGCTTCACGGCCAGCAACTCACACAACGCGCAGGCGGTGCCATTGGTGTCTCCGGCGGAGGCGATATTCGTGTCTCCGACGCTGGCACGGGCATTGGAGCTTAATGCACACGGGTGTACGCCGGCCGGCACCTCGCTAGCAAGCGGCCCCTCCGTCAGTTGCACGCCGCCATTGGCGGTGCCTCGACATTAGCCGAGCTCGATGCCATCATGGTAACTAAGCCTCTTGGCCGATGACTTCATCTCCTTTCCTTTGACTGGGCATCCCTGACGCCCTACATGTTTTCGCAGGGCGCCGCTGACGTTCCATGCACTCTCCTGCACTTCGTGGGCGGCGAGTTGATCGATGTCGCCAAGGGCAAAATCGTTCAACTGGGCAACCCCGTGTTCCATGGTAATCCGATGCCACCCACCGTGTATAGGGTTGAACTGGTTCGGGTGCTGCCAGGTGATACGTCTCCATCGTATCTATAATTTTTGGTTGTTCCATGCCAATATTATTCAACTTTCATATACTTTTGGCAACTTTTTATATTATTTTTGGGACTAACATATGGATCCAGTGCCCAGTGCTAGTTCGTGTCTGTTGCATGTTTTTTGTTTCGCAAAAATCCAATACCAAACGGAGTCCAAACGGGATAAAAACGGACAGAGATTTTTTGGAATATTTATGATTTTTGGGAAGTGAAATCAACGCGAAACGGTGTCCGGGGTGGTCACGAGGTAGGGGGGCACTCCCTACCCGCCCAGGCGCGCCCCTGATCCTCGTGGTCCACCCGTAAGGCGGTTGACGCTCTTCTTTTGGCGCAAGAAAGCTAATTTTATGAGAAAGATTTGGGCGAAAGATTCACCCCAATCGGAGTTACGGATCTCTGGGAATATAAAAGACGGTGAAGGGGTAGAATCAGGGAACGCGGAGAACGCAGAAACATAGAGATAGATCCAATCTCGGAGGGGCTCTCGCCCCTCCCAAGCCATGGGAGCCAAGGACCAAAGGGGAAATCCTTCTCCCATCTAGGGAGGAGGTCAAGGAAGAAGAAGAAGAAGGGGCCCTCTCTCCCCCTTGCTTCCGGTGGCGTCGGAGCGCTGCCGGGGGCCATCATCATCACCGCGATCTTCACCAACACCATTGTCATCTTCACCAACATCTCCATCACCTTCCCCCTTCTATATCCAGCAGTCCACGCTCCTGCAACCCGCTGTACCCTCTACTTGAACATGGTGCTTTATGCTTCATATTATTTTGCAATGATGTGTTGCCATTCTATGATGTTTGAGTAGATTTATATTATCCTACTGGTGATTGATGAATTGCTATGATTGGTTTGAGTTGCATGTTTTATTATTGGTGCTGTCCTATGGTGCTCTCCGTGTCGCGCAAGCGTGAGGGATTCCCGCTGTAGGGTTTGCAATATGTTCATGATTTGCTTATGGTGGGTGGCGTGAGTGACAGAAGCACAGACCCGAGTAAGTAGGTTGTCTGCGTATGGGATAAAAGGGGACTTGATACTTTAATGCTATGGTTGGGTTTTACCTTAATGAATCTTTAGTAGTTGCAGATGCTTGCTAGAGTTCCAATCGTAAGTGCATATGATCCAAGTAGAGAAAGTATGTTAGCTTATGCCTCTCCCTCAAATAGAATTGCAATAGTGATTACCGGCGTAGTAACATAGTCAATTGCCTAGGGACAATTCCACAACTCCTACCACCACTTTTCCACACTCTCTATATTTACTTTCTTTCATCTTTATCTAAACAGCCCCTAGTTTATGTTTACATGCTCTTTATTATCTTGCAAACCTATCCTATCACACCTACAAAGTACTTCTAGTTTCATACTTGTTCTAGGTAAAGCGAACGTCAAGCGTGCGTAGAGTTGTATCGATGGTCGATAGAACTTGAGGGAATATTTATTCTACATTTAGCTCCTCGTTGGGTTCGACACTCTTACTTATCGAAAGAGGCTACAACTATCCCCTATACTTGTGGGTTACCAAGACCAGGCTGCGATGAGTTGTTACCTCCGATTCGGCCCGCTTGGGTCGACGAAGATGATGTGATGACCCTCAGCGCCTGCGTAAGCTAGCCCCTGCTTTGGCCGAAGAGCCAGATTTGTCTGGGGGCGGGGGACACCACCCCACAGACAACACCGCCAGTCGTTCCAGCGCCAAGCCATGGCAAGACCGCCGCAACGCTACCGGACATGCCGGACATCCCTATGGCACAGGATCCGGACATGCATATGGCACAGGATCCGGACGACGACGATAACGACGACGGTACATTTACCAACATCGATAAGTACTTTGCCGAACATGGGTACGGTGACGAATTCTGCGGGCCTCCTTCTCAAGAACCCAACCCTGAAAAAGACGATCGCGATCTAGCTGGTACCACGGAGAAACCCAATTGCAACAGGTTACAACTATCCCCTATACTTGTGGGTTACCAAGACCTTTTTCTGGCGCCGTTGCCGGGGAGTCATAGCGTGGGGTGAATATTCTCGTGTGTGCTTGTTTGCTTTATCACTAAGTAATTTTTATTTGCTGTTCTTAGTTGTTCTTTATCTTTAGTTATGGATATGGCACAGGAAATACCAAAAAAATTAGGTGTACTTGCTACTCATGGAGATGGGGAACCTCCTAAAACCCTCGATGTTGGTTATGTGAAAGATATTATGTACTACTTTGATAATCCTGAGAAAACCCCATTCAACTATGTAATGGGAGTAATGTTGGATCAACGTGAATACTTTAGGGGTTATCACTTAACACAAAAATGGAAACTATTATGGGATCAAATTCATATATTGAAGTGGTATGCTTGGCAACTATGCGTGGAATATGATTATACTTGTTGCTCTAGGATGAATTCTCCGCACCTTCCCTTTTCCTGCAAATTTAATGATAATAAAACCTTAGCTTCTTATGCTAATGGTATATATGATTACTATCATGTGGAACAAATAGAAGAATTTGTTGCTTTTATGGGTGCTTATGAAATTGAAGCTATGTGTAAAGAGTTTGAGGATTTTGATGATGCTGTTTATAGATCTAAAAATTTAGCTATCCTCAAATATTGCTATGAGAATTATAAATACAATTATGAAATTAATGCACTTATTAAGAAAGTCTCCGCTGTCCAAGAAGAGACTAATATTTTGCAGGAATCTATGGAAGAAGAAATTGATGAAACTATGAGCTCATTGGATGAAAGAGATGAGGAGGAGAGCGAAGAACAAAAGGAGGAAGAGCGGATTGATCACCCGTGCCCACCTTCTAATGAGAGTAACTCTTCAACTCATACATTGTTTAATTCCCCTTCGTGCTTACCGAAGGATGATTGCTATGATGACTATTATGATCCCATTAATTCTCTTGAAATATCCCTTTTTGATGATGCTTGCTATGCTTGTGGCCAAGATGCCAATATGAAATATGCTAATGGAGATGAACTTGCTATAGTTCCTTATGTTATGAATGAAATTGTTGCTATTGCACCCACGCTTGATAGTCCTATTATCTTTTTGAATTCTCCCGACTACACTATATCGGAGAAGCTTGCACTTATTAAGGATTATATTGATGGGTTGCCTTTTACTACTACACATGATGATTTTGATGAATATAATATGCATGTGCTTGCTGCTCCTACTTGCAATTATTATGAGAGAGGAACTCTATCTCCACCTCTTTATGTTTCCCACACGATAAAATTGCAAGAACCTGTTTATACTATGCATTGGCCTTTACTATGTGTGCATGAATTGTTCTTTTATGACATGCCGATGCATAGGAAGAGAGTTAGACTTCGTTTTTTCATGATATATGTTACTTTGTGCTCACTACTAAATTACAAATCATTGTTAATAAAAATTGGCTTTGATATACCTTGGGATCCGGGTGGATTCATTACTTGAGCACTAAATGCCTAGCTTAATGACTTTAAAAAAAGCGCTGCCAGGGAGACAACCCGGAAGTTTTAGAGAGTCATTTAAGAGTCATTTATTTCTGTTGAGTGCTTTCATATAGTTTAAAAAAACAAAAATAAAGAGGGGAACCTAAAAACTTTTCAAAAAGGAAAGTGAAAGTGAGAAAGACAAGCATTGTTGAAGTGGGAGAGCTCCTTGAACTTTGTTCATGCTCACGGAAACTTTTTTGAATCTTGATTACAACAACTTTTCATCAAAAATAATTATCCCCTTGTACAATTGCATTGTATTATAAAAATAATGTGCCAAGGTTTGCCTTTAGGATGTTTACAATGCTTGTTGGTTTGTACGGTGCAGGAAATAAACTTTGGCTGTAGTGCATATATCTGGAACATCAATTGGTTCTGATTCCTTTTGCAATGTCTTTCTATACAACTTGTTTATTGTTCCTAATTTTGGTAGAATTTGTGGGGTACCAGATGTATGGTGGATGTTCAGATTGCTGGACTGTTCTGCTTTTGACAAATTCTGTTTTTGATGCATAGGTTGCTTGTTTTGATGAATCTATCAATTTATACTAGTGGATTAAGCCATGAAAAAGTTATATTACAATAGACACAATGCAAAAACAAAATATGAATTGGTTTGCAACAGTACTTAGAGTGGTGATTTGCTTTATTATACTAACGGATCTTACCGAGTTTTCTGTTGAAGTTTTGTGTGGATGTAGTGTCTAATCGAGGATGTTTCGATGTGAGAAGAAGGAAGAGAGGCAAGAGCTCAAGCTTGGGGATGCCCGAGGCACCCCAAGTAAATATTCAGGGAGACTCAAGCGTCTAAGCTTGGGGATGCTGGGGAGGCATCCCCTCTTTGTTCAACAAGTCTCGGTATGTTTTCGGATTCGTTTCGTTCATGCATTATGTGCATGTCTTGGAGCATCTTTTGCAATTAGGTTTTTATTTTTCTTTTATGCACCATGCTGGTATGAGATGGTCCTTGGTCGATTTGTAGAATGCTCTATGCACTTCACTTATATCTTTTGAGTATTGTTTTATAGAATGCTTCACGTACTTCACTTATATCATTTAAAGTTTGGATTGCCTGTTTCTCTTCACATAGAAAACCGCCATTTGTAGAATGCTCTTTTGCTTCACTTATATTTGTTAGAGCACGGGCATATCTTTTGTAGAAAGAATTAAACTCTCTTGCTTCCCTTATATCTATTTAGAGAGATGACAGGAATTGGTCATTCATATGGTTAGTCATAAAATCCTACATAAACTTGTAGATCGCTGAATATGATATGTTTGATTCCTCGCAATAGTTTTGCGATATAAAGATGGTGATATTAGAGTCATGCTAATGGGTGGTTGTGGATTGTAGAGACACTTGTGTTGAGGTTTGTGATTCCCGTAGCATGCACATATGGTGAACCGCTATGTGATGAAGTTGGAGCACAATTTTATTTATTGATTGTCTTCCTTATGAGTGGCGGTCGGGGATGAGCGATGGTCTTTTCCTACCAATCTATCCCCCTAGGAGCATGCGCGTAGTACTTTTTTTTCAATGGCTTGTAGATTTTTGCAATAAGTATGTGAGTTCTTTATGACTAATGTTGAGTCCATGGATTATTTGCACTCTCACCCTTCCATCATTGCTAGCCTCTTCGGTGCCGTGCATTGCCCTTTCTCACCTCGAGAGTTGGTGCAAACTTCGCCGGTGCATCCAAACCCCGTGATACGATACGCTCTATCACACATAAGCCTCCTTATATCTTCCTCAAAACAACCACCATACCTACCTATCATGGCATTTCCATAGCCATTCCGAGATATATTGCCATGCAACTTCCGTCATCATCATATACATGACTTGAGCTTTTCATTGTCATATTGCTTTGCATGATCGTAAGATAGCTAGCATGATGTTTTCATGGCTTGTCTGTTTTTTTTATGTCATTGCTATGCTAGATCATTGCACATCCCGGTACACCGCCGGAGGCATTCATATAGAGTCATATCTTTGCTCTGGATATTGAGTTGTAAGTAAATAAAAGTGTGATGATCATCATTATTAGAGCATTGCCCCAGTGAGGAAAGGATGATGGAGACTATGATTCCCCCACAAGTCGGGATGAGACTCCGGACTTTATGAAAAATAAAAGAGGCCAAAGAAGCCCAAATATAAAAAACAGGCCAAAGAAGCCCACCAAAAAGAAAGAAAAAATGAAAAAAAAATGAAAAATAAAAAAAATGAGAGAAAAAGAGAGAAGGGGCAATGTTACTATCCTTTTACCACACTTGTGCTTCAGAGTAGCACCATGTTCTTCATAGAGAGAGCCCCCTATGCTTTCACTTTCATATACTAGTGGGAATTTTCATTATAGAACTTGGCTTGTATATTCCGATGATGGGCTTCCTCAAATGCCCGAGGTCTTCATGAGCAAGATGGTTGGATGCACACCCACTTAGTTTCAGTTTGAGCTTTCATACACTTATAGCTCTAGTGCATCCGTTGCATGGCAATCCCTACTCACTCACATCGATATCTATTGATGGGAATCTCCATAGCCCGTTGATACGCCTAGTTGATGTGAGACTATCTTCTCCTTTTTGTCTTCTCCACAACCACCAATCTATTCCACCTATAGTGCTATGTCCATGGCTCACGCTCATGTATTGCGTGAAAGTTGAAAAAGTATGAGATTATTAAAGTATGAAACAATTGCTTGGCTCGTCATCGGGGTTGTGCATGATTAAATATTTTGTGTGATGAAGATAGAGCTCAGCTAGACTATATGATTTTTTAGGGATAACTTTCTTTGGCCATGTTGTTTTGAATAGACATGATTGCTTTATAGGTACGCTCGAAGTATTATTGTTTTTATGTCAAATGATAGACTATTGCCTTCAATCACTCGTGTCTTCATATTCATGCCATGATTAGACATATGATCAAGATTATGCTAGGTAGCATTCCACATCAAAAAATATTATTTTTTATCATTTACCTACTCGAGGACGAGCAGGAATTAAGCTTGGGGATGCTGATACGTCTCCATCGTATCTACAATTTTTGATTGTTCCATGCCAATATTATTCAACTTTCATATACTTTTGGCAACTTTTTATATTATTTTTGGGACTAACATATTGATCCAGTGCCCAGTGCCAGTTCCTGTCTGTTGCATGTTTTTTGTTTCGCAGAAACCCAATATCAAACGGAGTCCAAACAGGATAAAAATGGACGTAGATTTTTTTTTGGAATATTTATGATTTTTGGGAAGTGAAATTAACACGAAACGGTGTCCGGTGTGGTCACGAGGTAGGG
>NC_041387.1:676558365-676625347 GCF_002162155.2 Triticum dicoccoides
GACCCTCGTGGTCCACCCGTAAGGTGGTTGACGCTCTTCTTTTTGCGCAAGAAAGCTAATTTTATGAGAAAGATCTGGGCGAAAGATTCACCCCAATCAGAGTTACGGATCTCCGGGAATATAAAAAACGGTGAAGGGGTAGAATCAGGGAACGCAGAGAACGCAGAAACAGAGAGATAGATCCAATCTCGGAGGGGCTCTCGCCCCTCCCAAGCCATGGGAACAAAGGACCAGAGGGAAAACCCTTCTCCCATCTAGGGAGGAGGTCAAGGAAGAAGAAGAAGAAGGGGCCCTCTCTCCCCCTTGCTTCCGGTGGCGCCGGAGCGCTGCCGGGGGCCATCATCATCACCGCGATCTTCACCAACACCGCCGTCATCTTCACCAAAATCTCCATCAGCTTCCCCCTTCTATATCCAGCGGTCCATGCTCCCGCAACCCGCTGTACCCTCTACTTGAACATGGTGCTTTATGCTTCATATTATTATCCAATGATGTGTTGCCATCCTATGATGTCTGAGTAGATTTCTATTGTCCTATCGGTGATTGATGAATTGCTATGATTGGTTTGAGTTGCATGTTTTATTATTGGTGCTGTCCTATGGTGCTCTCCGTGTCGCGCAAGCGTGCGGGATTCCCGCTTTAGGGTTTGCAATATGTTTATGATTTGCTTATGGTGGGTGGCGTGAGTGACAGAAGCACAGACCCGAGTGAGTAGGTTGTTTGCATATGGGATAAAAGGGGATTTGATACTTTAATGCTATGGTTGGGTTTTACCTTAATGATTCTTTAGTAGTTGCGGATGCTTGCTAGAGTTCCAATCATAAGTGCATATGATCCAAGTAGAGAAAGTATGTTAGCTTATGCCTCTCCCTCAAATAGAATTGCAATAGTGATTTCCGGCCTAGTAACATAGTCAATTGCCTAGGGAAAATTCCACAACTCCTACCACCACTTTTCCACACTCGCTATATTTACTTTCTTGCATCTTTATCTAAACAGCCCCTAGTTTATGTTTACATGCTCTTTATTATCTTGCAAACCTATCCTATCACACCTACAAAGTACTTCTAGTTTCATACTTGTTCTAGGTAAAGCGAACGTCAAGCGTGCGTAGAGTTGTATCGGTGGTCGATAGAACTTGAGGGAATATTTATTCTACATTTAGCTCCTCGTTGGGTTCGACACTCTTACTTATCGAAAGAGGCTACAACTATCCCCTATACTTGTGGGTTACCAAGACCAGGCTGCGATGAGTTGTTACCTCCGATTCGACCCGCTTGGGCCGACGAAGATGATGTGATGACCCTCAGCGCCTGCGTAAGCTGGCCCCTGCTTTGGCCGAAGAGCCAAATTCGTTTGGGGGCAGGGGACACCACCCCACAGACAACACCGCCAGTCGTTCCAGCGCCAAGCCATGGCAAGACCGCCGCAACGCTACCGGACATGCCGGACATCCCTATGGCACAGGATCCGGACATGCATATGGCACAGGATCCGGACGACGACGACAACGACGACGATACATTTACCAACGTCGATAAGTACTTTGCCGAACATGGGTACGGTGACGAATTCTGCGGGCCTCCTTCTCAAGAACCCAACCCTGAAAAAGACGACCGCGATCTAGCTGGTACCGCGGAGAAACCCAATTGCAACAGGCGTCGTCTGGCATTCAATTCTCGGGAGACGCCTCCAGCTGCCGCCTTCACCGAGCCTCAGATAGCCGAGGTGCGAAATATTATGAGCCCGAACACACTCAAGAAGGCGGTCTCTGAGCAGAACTCGATCCCATTACAACAGATGAAGAAGAAGGGACGGAAACGAAAGAATAACAAGGGCGGTGCGAGCTAGCCGGCATCGAGTACGATCCATGCTCAGGACGGGCCACCTTCACCTAAGGATATCTCGAGGAGGGTGCATGTGGCAGGTAGGGCGATGCTATCGACAAATCTGCTCAATGCTGCAACCGGTGCTATGTGGAGTCTGCATGACAGTGTTCTTTCTTTGGAGAAGCGGCGTCTCTCCCAGAATGATGTGGCATACCCGGTTTTCGTGGCCAAGGTGCCAGAGGGCAAGGGCTTTGTGGATAGCGCCATCGGGGGTACGATCGCCCTGCGGTTTGATGACATCTTCTCTATGTTTAACCTTCATCCGCTGCACTACACCTTCGTTCGGCTATTTTCGCTGAGTATGGGGATGCGGATCATTAGAGACAAGACCCCGTACATCAGGATATTCGACCCCTTCTACATGCATGCCAAGATCTTGGGCAGCGCTGGGGACCGGCAAGTCGCGAGTTCACACCTCGAAGGCGTCATTCTGGCAAACCCAGATAAGGATAACTTCCTCGTGCCTTACTTTCCCGAGTAAGTCATCCCCTCACCGCCCCGTAACATATGATTTCTAGATTTCGATCTTTCTTTTTTTCTCTAACATTCCGTGTTTTGTGCAGTGACACACATTGCACACTCATCCTCTTTAGCCCGAAATATTCCATGGCCACGTATTTCGACCCGGACCGTGAGCCGAAGATAGACTACACAAATATCAAGAAAGTTCTTGATGATGCTATCCCCGGCTACGCCAGATTTGGAGGCACCTTCAAGAGGCCAGTTCGTAGGTACGGCAAGCACGTGTTCACCCACAATACGACGTTCCCCTGTGTCAAGCAGCCGCCTGGCGGTCAGAAGGATGCCTACTAGACCCTCCATCACATGTGGGCGATCGTACGGGACCATAATCACCTTCTGCTACCAAATAATCTCACATATTGGGCCACACGCTTGTCGGCAATCCAGGACGCGGACATCAGACAAGAATTCTTTTGCATACAATCGGAGTTTGCAGACACTACTAGGGAAAAGCCTAGCAGCAGCGCGGCTTTTAGGCCTATTAGTAGCATGGGCTGGAGCGCTACTGATAAGGCGCTACAACTAAAGCTTAGCAATAGCGTGCCTAGACCAACGCTACTGCTAAATTGACTTAGTAGTAGCGCTTCTACGGAAGAGCGCTGCTGGTAATTAGTAGTAGCGCTTCTCCTTGCCCGCGCTACTACTATTATTTAGTATTTTATTTCTTTTTTATTTCATGTTGTATTCATACACCTTTACACAAGTTTTCATACAACAGGAATTAGAGATTGTTTTTACATCATAATGAGTTATTACATCACGGTGTGAAAGAACCGTGGACTAGTTTCAAGTGGATGTCCATCCACTTGAAACTAGTCCACGGTTCTTTCACCCAATGACATAATAATAATATCATCATCATCATCATATCATTAACAACTTATCATCATAATACATCGTTGTCATATAACACCTCCTCAAGATCAACTTAGCAAATTGGTCACTCGTCGTAATCACAAGTACTCCTCATTATCAACTCTAACACATTACCACATAATAAACATATTGTACCTCATAGGACCTACTACATTCGATTAAGACCTACTACATTTTCTAAGGTAAAATAGCAAAAAACAAGATAGCCCCTGACTCTCCATTATGAAGAATCGAGATTAGCCTGTCTCTAATTCTTGCCTTTCGCTGAATGTTACTTCCAAGTACCTCCTTGCGAATGTCCATACATTTCTTCCATTCTTTGATGAACATGTGTTCACCGGTTTTAGAAATCCGATATGCACAGGTGAGCTCCCTAGATTTACCTGGCAGTATGTTCAGAACTGTAAGGCGACCATTCAGATACATGAGATGAGGCACACAATCCATCGGGAGTTTCTGTTGAAAAACATAGTAATAACTTCGTAGTTAGCAATGATGTACTAGTTTTAGAAGTATGCAAAAGATGCACGGATGTCGTAATAGTAAAAAATCTTACCAGGGTATCTCCAGAGAAGTTACCGTGGTTCAACACGTGCACTAGTGGCACGTATTCACCATAATTTGGAGGAGTTCGATAATAGTTATTGTAATCCTCAAGAAGAATACAAAATGCGATCAGATGATTATTCTCCTTATAAGTTAATTCGGAGCCATCGGTGTAGTGGGTTTTGTCTACCATCTCCGCACAGTCTTTGAAGAATCAAAATAAGCTGTCAATGGAAATAAGTTGTCAACTATTTTGAAATAAACAATATAAATTAGTTAATAAGTATGTTTGAGAAACTCACATAGCGGTACAATCAGAAGCGTATCAACAAGGACCCAAATGTCCATATTGTCTTGCTTGATGTCAGGATCACCAAGATCCACGGTGACAATCATACCCTCATAAAAACCATACATTTTGCAAAGTGCTTCCCAATTTTGGCAACCAAAATGGGTTACGCTCTGAGCATTGCACATATTTACTTCAAAATCCATATCATGATGGGTCCTTAGGTGTATTTTCTTTGTTTCAAAATTTTCATGGTCTTCAAAACCTATCCTCTCCAAGACATAGCGTCTTGCATGGCATGGGATAAGCTAGTCGAATTATAAAACATGAAAATTAGACGATGAAATAGTTGAAGTCATGCTTAATTACGAAAAAAACACTTGTCGTTGTTGCGTACCGTTTCAACATCGAAGGTCTCCTCGAGCTTAATGCTGAAGCGCCGATCTTCATCCAGCTCAACGAACCTGTCGCACATACCTCGATCGTCGTGGCACCAGCTGCACTCCCCCGGGAGACTGTCGTCGTCCGAGTACGACATTTCCTACGTTCATAATTCAAAGTAAACTTGTACATATTATAGCACAAGTCATGCCAGAATTCTCGGAAAAATCCGGCATGACCTTTGCTAAAAAAGGACATATCGAGCGCCTGAAATTTGCTGGAACGGAAATTAATCAACACTCCGGCAAAACATAGGCCACTCGGAGGTGTAAACTGAACATGAACGGCCAATTGGGCAACCACATATCCTATAGCAACACAAGATATACATGGATATTTGGCTGGTCTCACCTCGATGTCGGAGGGGGTCGGTGACGGGGACGACGACGGGGATGATGGAGGGCTCCTTGATTTCTACAAAAGCAAAAACCGTATAAGTTATCACTAATACATCTCGAATAATTGCTTAAACTAGAAAATAACAACAAATATGACATGTTCAACTAGTTTTATTAATTCAACTAGTTCTTACTAAATATAAACTTAGTATAAATAGAAAAAAACTATTTATTTCTAAAAATAAAGTAGTTCAACTAGTTATATTAATTATCTTACTAAAAATACATTAGTTCTATTAATTCAACTAGTTCAACTAGTTTATTAATTTACTTACTAAACTAGTTCAACTACAACTAAAGTAGTTGAACTACAACTACAACTACAACTACAACTACAACTACAACTACAACTAAAGTAGTTCAACTACAACTACAATTAAACTAGTTCAACTATAACTACAACTAAACTAGTTCAACTACAACTAAACTAGTTCAACTACAACTACAACTACAACTACTATTAATCGGGATCGGGAGGCGGCGGTGCTGGGTGGGCTCGGGTGGCGGCGGTGAGGTCGAGGGCGGTGGGAGGAGGGCTGCCGGCGGAGGAGGGAGGAGGGGCGGCCGCAGGCGGAGGGAGGAGGGCGGTGGCGGAGGAGGGAGGAGGGCGGTGGCGGAGGAGGGAGGGCGGCCGCAGGCGGAGGGAGGATGTGCGAGGAGGAGGAAGGGGCGGCCGCAGGCGGAGGGAGGATGTGCGAGGAGGAGGGAGGAGGGACGGAAGGAGGGGAGTACCTCGGCGGTGGACGGACGAAGGCGGCGGCGGCGGCGACGCACGACGACGGTTATCGGGGCGCGCACGAGAGTGAGAGTGTGAGTGAGAGGGAGGGCCGGTCGTGCGCGTGGGAACAAGGTAGGGATAGTTGTAGCGCGTTTGCCAAAACGCGCTACAGCTAATCTGAATAGCAGTAGCGCTTTCCATATAAAGCACTACTGCTAAGTGTAAGTTTACAAAAAACATCAATGCAAAAATACATTGGCCATCAATGATCTTTTTGTGTACAATCTGAATTGTCAATATGAGTCCTCTCCGGTAGGAACCGGAGAGGACTCATATTGCGGCCACAAATTCTACACATAGAGTTCAGTGAAGACCAACTGGTTGTGATAGTTTCAGAAGTAACATATTTAAGGTGGTAAACACTCTGTTCGCGGAGCGAGGTGGGACTAAACTTGTGGGATGATCTTAGCAGTAGCAATTTTCTTAGAAGCGCGCTGCTGCTAACTTCTATAGCAGTAGTGCGGTTCTGTATAGGGTGCTACTACTATAACTAGCTGGGTTGCGAGGTCATGGCAATTAGAGCAGTTGCGCGGTTTGGTGTGGACGCGCTACTGCTATTTTCCTTTCAGCAGCGCATTTTGCTATCACACGCTGCAGCTAAATAGCAGTAGCGTCGTATTTTGAGGAGCGCTGTTGGTAAGATTATGTGTATAGGCTTTTCCCTAGTAGTGAGAAATCATCCATCAAGATGTCCTTCGTACCTCGGGGCAGTTCTACCTCAGATCTCAACCGTCCAACATTGAGATAGAAACAACGCTACAAATGCAGGCTGACAACGCCCGCGATTTCATGACCATCACGAAAGACAGCGGCTTCATCCACGCTCCGGTCCCATGAGTCGAGTCGAAAGTAGTGATGCTATGTAGTTCGGAATTGTCGATTGGCTCATGTTGTAATATTAAACTTTAATGAACTTGTATGTCTCTTTGGTTTGGATAGTCGTTCAAGTTATATGTTATGAATGCTATTTATTAGTAGAACCATGAATCGTGCTATTAATGTGTTGCTTTTCTCTTTCGATCCTTTTGTTGCATACTTATATATTGCTTATGTATTGTCTGTGAATTGTTACAAACGTTTTGTTTGGCTAGTGCATAGAGATGTCATCGTATGTCATGTACAAGGGTAAGGTTCCCGGAGTCTACGACGACTGGGAGGAGTGTCGGAGGCAGGTTCACCGTTTTAGCGGTAACAGTTACAAAGAGTACACCACTAGGTTGGAGGCGGAAGTTAGATACGCGCGCTATCTAGCGAGAGAGAGGAGGGAGCGTTGGAGGAACCGGATGAACCGTACAATATGCTCATCGTGATGACCGCAGCTCTCTTCTATGTGATGGTAGTTTAGATGATCGATATCGACTTGTAATGTGAAGACAAACTCGCTACTCGCGGTTTCGAGACTTGTAATGTTCTAACTTTGTTCGGTATTTTAAATTCGGAAACTAATATGATGAATTGTATTCGGAGACTAATCTTCTATTGTATTCGATAAATCTGCTGTTTATAAGTTGTGCTCTCTATATTATGTGCAGTAATATGTTTTGTAACCTGTGCAAATATCAGAAAAGAAAAAAAATCCCTAATATTCATACTAATGGCGCACCACTCAGCACACTAATGGCGCACTGCAGAAAGGACACTAATGGCGCATCATCCCCTAGTGCGCCATTAGTAAGCCAAAGGACATGGCTAAATATGGCCCCCTAGGAGGCATACTAATGGCGCACCGTGGGCTATACTAATGGCGCACTGCCTGGTGCGCCAGCCATTAGTATACTAGATACTAATGGCGCACCTGTGGTGCGCCATTAGTAAAAAATTCTAATGGCGTGGTGCTAGTGGCGCACCTGTAGTGCGCCATTAGTAGGCAAAGCAGGTGCGCCACCAGCAGGCTTTTCCCTAGTAGTGTGGATTCCAGGCGGATCTCATGTCGGCGTATAGGGCCGAAGGGCTAAATCCCTTATTTGTGTGCACCTTCGCGATGGCCAGCCACTTCACCTGAACTCCTTGAAACTCGGGCACCTCTTCCCAAACGAAGTCATCTCCATCGTCTTCATGAAAATCGAGTCGTTTGAGCAATTCCTCGACCTCTTCCCCATTCTTTCCCTTAGTGCTACTATTGCTCCCTATAGCCATGACTACCAACAAGCGCCAACCCTACCTTCAACCTCCAAAAGAATCTCTTCCAATCAAGGCCGGGCAGGAGCACGGGGCTCCCCCATAGTCAGCCCGAGTCGTCGGAGTGATGGAGGGTGGAGGAGGGGAGATCGAGCGGGAGATCCAGACTCTGGTCAGCGGCACCGCCAGAGGAGTGAGAGCCTCCTTCAACCAAGGCCGGGCAGGAGCACGGGCTCCCCCGAAGTCAGCCCGAGTCGTCGGAGGGATGGAGGGTGGAGGAGGGGAGATCGATCGGAAGATCTATACTCTGGCCAGCGGCGCCGCCAGAGGAGTTCGAGACCCTAACGAAACGCTAGGGGAAAACTGTGCATAAAACAATTATTGTTTTGAAAAGTCAATTTCAACATCATTTTGGATATAATTTACATGGTGTTAATATTTCAAATCATGAGACTAAAAGTATTTAGCCAACTAAAAGGCTCCTTCGAACCTAAGTTCACATCCAAGGATGTGTTTTGTAATTTTTCATTGAGCAACTAACCTTTCAAGTATCTTGATTACAATTTTATATTAAGAACAATTCAAATGTCTATACACCTCTCTTAAGAGGCTTACTAAACTCTTCTCTCAATCATATTGCAACTTTCTATTCCTAAATGTTTGTGGCATTAAGATTTTTCTGATATGGAAAGTCATTTCAATTGCCACCACGCAGAGCCTGAGCAGTGGCGAATCCAGCCTAAGAAATGACCTAGGGCGAAGTTAAACTATAAATTTTTAGCTAACCAATGATAAGGGGCAAGAGTTGAGCGACCAGTAAGAAGATGTTACCCTTTGATGTCGGAATTACCAATAACAAATGTTGTGTGCCCCACATATTAAAGACCCAAAAATCTTTCTACTATCATTCCGTTATAATGATGACATACTCGTGAACCATGAAATACGATAAAATAAGATCATGTAGTATTACTTATTACTACCATATATATGCCCAAGTGTTGCAGGGGGCAGTTAATTTTGCCCACGCATGTGGCTTGTGGCTTAGACGACATATTAAGAAATCTATAAAAAATCTAGTTACATTTTCAAAGGAATTGCATATTAATGATCATCAAGAAATATCCTAACCATGAGATCTCTATTAGCTACAACGTAGCATCCTACAATAAAGCTAGATACTCTCTCCATCCCAAGCTGTAAGTCATTCTAAGAATCTTAGAAAGTTAAAGTATTTTAAGTTTGACTAAATCTGGAATAAAGGGAGTATTTTAATCAAACACCTCAAAAGCATGAGGCCCAAGCCACGTGCTAAATCAAACATATATTAACGAACGTTTAATTGAAACGCACGGCGAACCTTCACTCCAATTCCCGAGAGAAACTAATTAAGGAGCGCTCCTTCAAAGCGGTAGGAACGAACGTCGCCCGGTTTTCCCTTTTCGGTTTCAAGTTTCGTGCGTTTTGCAGTTTGCCCCTTGAAGCACTACTTTTTCCGTTTTCCCTTTCCGCGCGATAACACTGTTTTTTGCGTGGTTGTTCCCTATTTCCTTTTTGTTTCCCTTTACTTTCCCATTATATTTCTGGAAACGGAGTTTTATGGGGTAAATACGAGCGGGGGCTTCCTACACTATCAAATGTCAGCTTTCAAGTAAGCAAACATGAATTTTCCATAACAATACAGGGAGCCGTCCCCTGCTTGCCTTTGGTTCATTAAATTTTCATAAACATATTGAAGGGGGAGCATAGGACGAAGTGTGCGTTGGCCGTGCAGCGCGTTTGTCGTTGCGGTGGCACAAGGCGCCTCCGGCGCGAGACGTCCCCTGCTCGCCTTTGGCTTGTTAAAGTTTTATAAACATTTGAAGAGGGAGCATAGGTCGAAGTGTGCATTGGTCATGCAGCGCATTTGTCGTTGCGGAGACACACGGCACCTCCGGTGCAAGACGTCTCCTGCTCGCCTTCAGCTTGTTAAATTTTCATAAACATCGTGAAGGAGGGAGCATAGGTCGAACTGTGCGTTGGTCATGCAATGGGTTTCTCGTTGCGGTGGCACACGGCGCCTCCGGCGCGACACGTCCCCTGCTCGCCTTCGGCTCGTTAAATTTTGTAAACATCTTGAAGGGACAACATAGGTCGAAGTGTGTGTTGGTCGTGCAACGTGTTTGTCACTGCGAAGACACATGGCACCTCCGGCGCGAGGCGTCTCCTGCTCGCCTTCGGCTCGTTAAATTTTCATAAACATCTCGAAGGGGGAGTATAGGTCAAACTGTGCATTGGTCTTCCAATGCATTTGTCATTGCGGTGGCACACGGCGCCTCCGGCACAAGATGTCCCCTGCTCGCCTTCGGCTCGTTCAATTTTGGTAAACATTTTGAAGGGGGAGCATAGGTCGAAGTGTGCGTTGGTCGTGCAACGCGTTTGTCGTTGTGGTGGCACATGCCGCCTCCAGCGTGAGACGTCCCCTGCTCGCCTTCAGCTTGTTAAATTTTCATAAACATCTTGAAGGGGGAGCATAGGTCAAACAGTGCATTGGTCGTGCCACGCGTTTGTCATTGCGGTGGCACATGGCGCCTTCGGCGCGAGACTCCCCCTGCTTACCTTCGACTCATTAAATTTTCATCAACATCTTGAAGGGGGAGCATAGGTCTAAGCATGCGTTGCCCATGCAACGCGTTTTTCATTCTGGTGGCACACGGCGCCTCCGGCGCGAGACGTCTCCTGCTCGCCTTCGACCCACACTACAAGGAATATGTCAACTTGTGGCCTTCTGTCAGTGACCCTGGAAGAAATGGTCGTAAATCTACGACAATTTGAGACCAATTGGTCGTAAGCTGTTTGGAGGGCTCCAAACCCTCAACCATAACGACCATTTTGGTCATAAAGGTCGTAATTTCCTTACACTAAATGGTGGTAAAGACGACAACACTGGTCCGCTGCCTTATTTCGAGCTGATCATGACCAATATAGGTAGTCATAACCTTGTAAATTGTGGTGGGTTTCAATGACTAGGTGCCACCTCATCAGTTTTTCCTATGTGTCATGCCCATGTGTCAATTTTTGCCCTAGATTGTGAAGCAACCTATATTTCTGTTGTTCCCAAAATTCCCAAAAGATTCTCTTAAATTCTTTGGATCATATATTCATCAAATATGTCAAAAACCTTCCTTGCCTAGTTCAAAAATAATTCAAAAATATTCATGTTTCTATTTTGTTCAGAACTGCACTTTGTGAAGGAAGTACTATTTACATATTCTTGATTGACCTCAAAATTTTTGGGCACTTGATACGTCTCCAACGTATCTATAATTTTTGATTGCTCCATGCTACTTTCTCTACTGTTTTGGACTATATTGGGCTTTATTTTCCACTTTTATATTATTTTTGGGACTAACCTATTAACCGGAGGCCCAGCCCAGAATTGTTGTTTTTTGCCTATTTCAGTATTTCGAAGAAACAGAATATCAAACGGAGTCCAAACGGAATGAAACCTTCGGGAACGTGATTTTCTAACCGAACGTGATCCAGGAGACTTGGACCCTACTCCAAGAAGTGCCAGAGGCGGTCACGAGGGTGGAGGGCGCGCCCCCCTGGGCGCGCCCCCCTGCCTCGTGGGCCCCCGGTTGCTCCACCGATGTACTCCTTCCTCCTATATATACCTACGTACCCCTGTCAGATCAGATACGGAGCCAAAAACCTAATTCCACCGCCGCAACTTTTTGTATCCGCGAGATCCCATCTTGGGGCCTATTCCGGAGCTCCGTCGGAGAGGGCATCTACCATGGAGGGCTTCTACATCAACACCATAGCCTCTCCGATGAAGTGTGAGTAGTTTACTTCAGACCTTCGGGTCCATAGCTAGTAGCTAGATGGCTTCTTCTCTCTTTTTGGATCTCAATACAATGTTCTCCCCCTCTCTTGTGGAAATCTATTCGATGTATTCTTCTTTTTGCGGTGTGTTTGTTGAGACCGATGAATTGTGGGTTTAAGATCCAGCTTATCTATGAATAATATTTGATTCTTCTCTGAATTCTTTTATGTATGATTGAGTTATCCATGCAAGTCTCTTCGAATTATCCGTTTGGTTTGGCCAACTAGATTGGTAGTTCTTGCAATGGGAGAAGTGTTTAGCTTTGGGTTCAATCTTGCGGTGTCCTTACCCAGTGACAGAAAGGGTTGCAAGGCACGTATTGTATTGTTGCCATCGAGGATAACAAGATGGGGTTTTTATCATATTGCATGAATTTATCCCTCTACATCATGTCATCTTGCTTAAGGCGTTACTCTGTTTTTAACTTAATACTCTAGATGCATGCTGGATAGCGGTCGATGAGTGGAGTAATTTTAGTAGATGCAGAATCGTTTCGATCTACTTGTCTCAGACGTGATGCCTATATACATGATCATACCTAGATAATCTCATAATTATTCACTTTTCTATCAATTGCTCAACAGTAATTTGTTCACCCACCGTAGAATACTTATGATCTTGAGAGAAGCCACTAGTGAAACCTATGGCCCCCGGGTATATCCTCATCGTATCAATCTCCATTACTTTATTACTTGCTTTGATTTTACTTTGCCTTTTACTTTTTTACTTTGCATCTCTATATCAAAAATACCAAAAATATTATTTATCATCTCTATCAGATCTCACCCTCGTAAGTGACCGTGAAGGGATTGACAACCCCTAATCGCGTTGGTTGCGAGTAGCTATCGTTTTGTGTAGGTACGAGGGACTCGTGTGTGATCTCCTACTGGATTGATACCTTGGTTCTCAAAAACTGAGGGAAATACTTACGCTCCTTTACTGCATCATCCTCTCCTCTTCGGGGAAATCCAACGCAGTGCTCAAGAGGTAGCAAGAATAATTTTTGGCGCCGTTGCCGAGGAGTTTGCGCAAAAGTCAATTGAGGGAGTCCCGGACTAGGGGGTGTCCGGATAGCCGGACTATCGTCACGGCCGAACTCCAAGACTATGAAGATACAAGATTGAAGACTTCACCACGTGTCCGGATGGGACTTTCCTTGGCGTGGAAGGCAAGCTTGGCAATACGGATATGTAGATATCCTACCATTGTAACCGACTCTGTGTAACCCTAACCTATCCGGTGTCTATATAAACCGGAGGGTTTTAGTCCGTAGGACAACAACAACAATCATACCATAGGCTAGCTTCTAGGGTTTAGCCTCCTTGATCTCGTGGTAGATCTACTCTTGTACTACCCATATCATCAATATTAATCAAGCAGGAGTAGGGTATTACCTCCATCGAGAGGGCGCGGACCTGGGTAAAAACATTGTGTCCCTTGTCTCCTATTACCATCCGCCTAGACGCACAGTTCGGGACCCCCTACCCGAGATCCGCCGGTTTTGACACTGACATTGGTGCTTTCATTGAGAGTTCCTCTATGTCGTCACCGATAGGCCCAATGGCTCCTTCGATCATCGACAACGACGCGCTCCAGGGTGAGACTTTTCTCCTCGGACAGATGTTCGTGCTTGGCGGCTTTGCATTGCGGGCCAATTCGCTTGGCCATCTGGAGCAGATCGAAAGCTACGCCCCTGGCCATCAGGTCAGATTTGGAAGTTTGAACTATACGACCGATATCCGCAGAGACTTGATCTTCGACAGATTCGAGCTGCAGCCAAGTGCGCCGCACTGTCTCGATGGGCATGATCTAGCTCTGCAGTCGAACAGTGCCCTGGAGGCCACACCAGTATCCGCTCCGACCCTTGATCCGGAGCCGGATTCCCCGATCGAGGACGAGTGGTTGGACACCGCCTCGGGGGCTACAATCTCTGCGGCGATCGAGCCGAACTCCATCCCTGTCCTTTGCGAAGACCTCGACTCCAGGGTGCTGAACTCCTCTCCGGACTCCGAACCCTCCGCGCCCCTGCTAATCGAATCCGATTGGGCGCCGGTCATGGAGTTCACTGCCGCGGACATCTTTCAGCACTCGCCCTTTGGCGACATCCTGAATTCACTAAAGTCTCTCTCTTTATCTGGAGAGCCCTGGCCGGACTATGGACGGGAAGGTTGGGATGCGGACGACGAAGAAATTCAACGCCCACCCACCACCCACTTTGTAGCCACTGTAGATGATTTAACCGACATGCTCTACTATGACTCCGAAGACATCGACGGTATGGATGACGACGCCGGAGACAACCAAGACCCAGCGCCTACAGGGCATTGGAAGGCCACCTCGTCATATGACATATACATGGTGGACATCCCGAAAGATGGGAACAATGATGGCACAACGGAGGATGACCCCTCCAAGAAACAGCCGAAGCGCCGACATCAGCGGCGCCGCTCTAAATCCCATCACATTAAAAACGGCGATTCCGGCACGGGAGATAATAGCACTCCGAACAGTGCCGAAGAGAGCCCCCTCCAGCAGGACTGAGCGCAGGAGGAGGGAGAAGCAAGTCCGCACGACAGTGCTGCAGAAAGAGAGGTCGAGGACGATAATTATGTGCCTCCCTCTGAAGATGAGGCAAGCCTCGATGACGATGAATTTGTCGTGCCTGAGGATCCCGCCGAACAGGAGCGTTTCAAACGCAGGCTTATAGCCACCGCAAGCAGCCTCAAGAAAAAGCAGCAGCAGCTTAGAGCTGATCAAGACCTGCTAACTGACAGATGGACTGAAGTCCTTGCAGCCGAAGAGTATGAACTCGAATGCCCCTCCAAAAGCTAACCCAAACGCAGGCAGTTGCCTCGACTAGAGGAGGAAGCACCCAAGTCGCCAGTGCACGACATGGCAGACCGGCCACCCCGTGGCCGCGACAGAGAAGCCTCTCGGCCCTCCGCTCAAGCCACACCCGGACGGCGCTCAAAAAGTACCAAGGCAAGGGAAAACGTGCCAGACTTGCGAGACATATTGGAGGATAAGGCAAAACATACAAGATCGATCTACGGATCGCGTGGGCGCCCAGCAACACGGGATGATTACCGTCGCGCCGGATACAGCAAAACCGGCCGGGCCGAACACAGTAGACAAAGCTCATATGAGCTACGTCGTGATATAGCCCAATACAGAGGCGCCGCACACCCACTATGCTTCACAGATGAAGTAATGGGTCATCAAATCCCCGAGGGCTTCAAGCCCGTAAACATCGAATCATATGATGGTACAACAGATCCTGCGGTCTGAATCGAGGATTATCTCCTCCATATCCACATGGCCCGCGGTGATGATCTACATGCCATCAAATACCTCCCCCTGAAGCTTAAAGGACCAGCTCGGCATTGGCTCAATAGCTTGCCAGCAGAATCAATTGGTTGTTGGGAGGACCTGGAAGCCGCATTCCTTGATAACTTCCAGGGCACATACGTGCGACCACCAGACGCCGATGACCTTAGCCACATAATTCAGCAGCCAGAAGAATCGGCCAAACAATTCTGGACTCGGTTCCTAACAAAGAAAAATCAAATTGTTGACTGTCCGGATGCAAAGGCCCTTGCAGCCTTCAAACATAACATCCGTGACGAGTGGCTTGCCCGGCACCTAGGACGGGAAAAGCCGAAATCTATGGCAGCCCTCACAACCTCATAACTCGCTTTTGTGAGGGAGAGGAAAGCTGGCTAGCTCGAAGCAAGAACTTGGCCAAACATCCTCATAGTCCAGATACCAAGGACAACAATGGCAGGTCGCCGCAACAAGAACAAGCGCCGCATTAACGGCGATAACACTGAAGATACAGCCGTCAATGCCGGATTCAGAGGCTCTAAACCCGGTCAGCGGAAGAAGCCATTCAAAAGAAATACCCAGGGCCCGTCCAACTTGGACCGAATACTCGACCGCTTGTGCCAGATACATGGCACGCCCGAAAACCCAGCCAATTACACCAACAGGGACTGTTGGGTGTTCAAGCAAGCAGGCAAGTTAAGTGCCGAACTCAATAACAAGGGGCTGCATAGCGATGACGAGGAAGAGCCCCGACCGCCGAACAATAAAGGACAGAAGGGTTTTCCTACGCAAGTGCGGACGGTGAACATGATATACGCAACCCACATACCCAAAAGGGAGCGGAAGCGTGCACTAAGGGACGTATATGCAATGGAGCCAGTCGCCCCAAAGTTCAACCCATGGTCTTCCTGCCCGATCACCTTCGATCGAAGGGACCACCCCACTAGCATCCGTCACGGCGGCTTCACCGCATTGGTTCTTGACCCAATTATCGACGGATTTCACCTCACTAGAGTCCTGATGGAGGGCGGTAGCAGCCTGAACCAGCTTTATCAGGATACAATGCGCAAAATGGGCATTGACCCCTCAAGGATTAAACCTACAAAGACGACCTTTAAAGGCGTCATACCGGGTGTAGAGGCCAGTTGTATAGCCTCAGTTACACTCGAAGTGGTCTTCGGATCCCCGGATAACTTCCGAAGCGAAGAGTTAATCTTCGACATCGTCCCATTCCGCAGCGGCTATCACGCACTGCTCGGACGAACCGCATTTGCCAAGTTCAATGCGGTGCCGCACTACGCGTACCTCAAGCTCAAGATGCTAGGCCCTCGAGGAGTAATCACGGTCAACACCGAACGCTCTCTCCGGACAGAGGAGCATACGGCGGCCCTCGCGGCGGAGGTGCAAAGCAGCCTCTCATGGCAATTCTCGAGTCCGGCCACTAAGCGTCCGGACACCGCCAAGCGCGCCCGGAGTAACCTGCAACAAGACCACCTGGCATGATTCAAGCACGAGTAGCAATCCGGCCCCAACCCCAGCCCTCCCGAAATTGCGAAACCAGTATTACGCGTACATAATTATGCTCTAGAGATACCATAGGCATATGGGGAGGGGCAAGACAACGGCACGCCAAGAATGCGGCTCGACCGCACCAGGGGCTCCCGTTTGTGTCATTTCTTTTTCTTTTTTTCCTTTTTTTCTTTTTTTTACTTTCAGGACTCCGTCTTCGAGAAGTCTTGTCCGACACTTGAGTCGCCGAACTCATGATGCAACAGCCACGGAAGCGGAAAGCCACGTCAAGTGTTCAGGTGGTCTCTGTTACGAGTATTACACCTGTTTTACATACCATCCCGCAGCTTACCCCTGGAGGGGGACATGTTAGATAGTCCCATCCCTTGCTTATCGCACCATTTGTATCGTCCTGCTTCCATTGCAGTATCTTTTTGAATAAACAATACATAGCTCTTGCTTATTATTGCTTTACTTCCTTTATATATATACATATGTTCATTTCACGACATGTTGCAACCGTACACTTTGGTACGGCCAATACACCAGGGGCTTAAGTATCCCAAAATTATGGTGTGATAAAGTCCGAACACTTTCACAAGTGCGGCACCCCGAACTTATAGCATTATATGAATTGGCTCTGAATCATGTCTTGGGTCAATAGTTGGGTTTGCCCGGCTCCCGTGTTTTGGTACCTTACGTTCCGCTATATCGACTAAGGTAGCACCGGGAGAACCACTGCGATTGTACCCAAGTTATTCTGGGTCGAGCACCTCAGTGGAGAAAGCTAAAACTGACCGTCATGATATGGCGAGAGCCGGTCGCTGTTCGAGAGGTTTTTTCGGGTCCCTAAAGACTTATGCCGCTTAGAGCGAGGAACCGGAATTATCCGGCCAAGGCGTGGATAGAGCCCCGAACTCGGTCTTCCGAATACTAGGGGCTTCGCCAAAATTCAAAATTATAGAATTCTATGGGTAAGTGAGAGTGTTCAAGCATTATAAGTCCGGTTGCCTTGTTCG
Source organism: Triticum dicoccoides (assembly GCF_002162155.2). Taxonomy (NCBI): domain Eukaryota; kingdom Viridiplantae; phylum Streptophyta; class Magnoliopsida; order Poales; family Poaceae; genus Triticum; species Triticum dicoccoides. The sequence goes on from NC_041387.1 coordinate 676,575,943, forward strand.
TTGTGTTGAGCACCTCCCTAGATGGACCCAAGAATGGGAACAAGAGTGCTCAAGTTTATCCCGAACACCCCAACACTCGTGGCATGGGGGCTGAAGCCAACGACTTGCCATCTCTCAAATTTGATAAATGGCCGCACAAAAGGTAATATTTTAAATTAATAAGCGTTGCTTAGCGCATATAAACAAGTTTTCAGCGTACAGAATAACAAACGCGAGTCTATTCAAAAATTACATCCTTGGAGCACTCATCCACTATTCGGCGAGCACCCTTCAGGAGGCCCTCGTAATACATTTCGGGCGTGCGATGCTCATGGCCCTTCGGTGGCCCGTCCGTCACAAGCTTCTCCGCATCCAGCTTGCCCCAGTGCACTTTGGCACGGGCAAGGGCCCGATGGACCCCTTCAATGCAGACGGAGCGCTTGATAACTTCAAGCCAGGGACATGCATCCACCAGCCGCTGCACCAAGCCGAAGTAGCTCCCGGGCATGGCCTCCAATGGCCACAGCCGCTCTATAAGGCCTCTCATGGCCTGTTCGGCGACCTTGTGGAGCTCGACCAGCTGCTTCAGCTGGTCGCTTAGGGGCACCGGATGTCCGGCCTTAGCATATTGAGACTAGAACACCTTCTTCGTGGAGCTCCCCTCCTGGGCGCGGTAGAAGGCGGACGCATCAGATGCACTACGGGGCAAATGTGCGAATGCTCCTGGGGAACTCCGAATCCGGGTAAGTAATAGGTAATTGACTTTTACATTCTTGCTTTGCATGAAGAATGCCTTACCCGCCGCTATCTTCTTTAGTGCTTCGATTTCTTGGAGGGCTTTTTGGGCCTCGGCCTTAGCAGCTTTGGCACTCTCAAGAGCCGAGGCAAGCTCGGACTCTCGGGTCTTTGAGTCACGCTCCAAACCCTCGTGTTTTTTTCACGAGAATCTGGAGCTCTTGCCGCACCTCCGCCAGCTGCGCCTCCCCTTTCTCTCGCTCGGTGCTCTCCGCAGCCGCTTTGTTTTCGGCCACGGCCACCGCTTCCCTCAGGGTCTCCACCTCGTTCGTGGCCCCTGCGGTACCCATGTTATTCCTGTTATTTTTTGCAACCAAAACCTTTTCCATAAGGTATTTCCTACCTTCCTTGTCCTCGAGCTGCTTCTTGGCTTGTCCGAGCTCGTTCTTGGACCGCTCGAGGTCCTGCTTCGATGTATTGACCTCCGCAGTCAGTGCGGCAGAGGTCAGCAGCGCAACCTGCATTCCCATATTGACATACTTATGTTAGATTCCTGCGTATATCTTTTTTGATCCTCAGTCCGGCTTTTCTTTCCGAACACCGAACTAAGCATCAGGGGCTACTGTCGATGCGGTAACATTTTTATATGTTTTAAACTTACCTCAAAGCCTGTTAGAAGGCTGGTACAGGCTTCGGTCAGTCCGCTCTTGGCAGACTGAACTGTCCGGATCACCGCACCCATAACAGTGCGGTGTTCCTCCTCGATGGAGGCGCTGTTGAGCGCCTCCAGTAAGCTATCCATTGCCTCCTGTTGGGGCAGGAGGCCCTGTGCGCCCACCGGCTCAAGTCTTATCAGATCTGTTCGATGCATTGGCTGCGCTCATGGCAGAGGCTAACCCGGCGGATCAGGATGCTCATAACGCGGAAATTGTGAAGGTGAAGGAACAAATTGCTCAGGCTAAAGCGGATCTAGCAGCTGCAAACGCCAGGATGACGGCAGAGCGGGCCGCTTTAGATGCGCAGGCTTATAGACTCATGTTGGATCAGAATGCATCACATGAAGTCATGAAGAGGAAATACAGATCTCGTTTGCCTTCAGGTTTCGGAGGAAGAGACCTCTTCAACACCCCCGGAGCGGGAACCAGTAATCCGCCAGCAGTAAACCGGGCGGAAGCACCTGAGACGGGCATGCTGGTTCAGCCCCGTTTCATAGATATACCTCGCCATAACGTCAGTACGCCTCAGGATGTGCAAACACCTTCGGGTCACTACTCCAATCCGATGGATAACCTTGTTGCAGCTGCGGCACGGCTGGAAGCTATTCCAATTGAAGGTGATTCACCACAGGCAGTAGAGATGCGCCGGGTCAAGGAGCTCCTTAGGACGGCTTTAATTCAACAGGAAGCGTATTCATATAGCCGCGACCGGATCCACTCTACCCCCCGCCCGAGCCGGAGCTATAGCAGGCACGTGGATGAACCGGCCGTATCAAGTAATGCACGGCGTGGTGCGCCCCGGGGCAACAACCCGACAGGTGGTGTCGATAACGCCCAGGAGGTGGTGGACCGGGCTCGAGCGCGCAGGGAGGCTGAGTTAACAGCACAACATCAGGTTTATCAGCCTACGCCGGTTCGTCCGACCATCTCGGTCGAGCCTGGGGTTACCTCTAGCTCTTTGGGGGTACCTTGCCTCGTCCCCGCTTTACGCAATGTGCGCTTGCCCAAAGACTTCAAGGGTCCGCGCAAGGTGCCAAATTACACTGCCGATTTAGCTCCAGAAGCGTGGATAGAAAGTTATGAGATGGCCATGGAGATGCTGGATGTGGACGAGGCCGCCTGTGCAAAGTACTTCACCATGATGCTCGAAGGCACGGCCCGTACTTGGTTGAAGAGCTTGCCACCCAATTCTATCAATTCATGGGCTCAGTTGCGGACCCGGTTTATCCAGAATTTCAAAGATACCTGTAAGAAGCCCATGTCCGTAGTGGACTTGGCGGCTTGTGTCTAGGGGGAAGGGGAGTCAACAACCCATTGGGTACGCCATGTTTCGGAAATCTTGCATTCATCAGACCGGATCAACGCTGACTCTGGGATCATAACCCTGGAGGGAAATTGCCGGTTTATGCCTTTAAAGTTGAAGTTGGGGCGCGTGAAGCGGTTTTGTAATGACATGGGCACTCTCATGGGCGCTTTAGTGAAGTATGCTGATTCTGATAGTACCAAGGATCCCGAGTCTGACGATGACGAGACAGGGAAGGGAAAGAAGAACAGCAACTCCAAGGGCCAGCAACATCACTCGGCAGGTAATGGTGGAGGCAAGCGTAAAGCGAATGGCAACATGGACTTCGTAGCCACCACCAACGCGCAGGACAAGGGCTAGCAACGCAAGGGTAAACGGCCGAATCGAAGCGGAGCGCCTAATCCCAATCCGGACCGCTTGAACTATCTATTGAATCAACCCTGTCTGAAGCATGGGACGATGGAGACACCAGCAAACCACCTCTGGAAGGATTGCTACATTATCCAGGAGTTCAAGAATTCCAATGCTTTCCGATATGATCAAGGTTCTGGCGGCGGTTCAGGATCCGGGCCGGGTTTCGGTGGAGGAAATTCCGGTTCAGGATTTAATGGTACTCCAGGCGGACATGGCAATTAGAACAATCAGAATAACCAAGGTGGTTACAACTAGCAGCAGCAACAATCGGGTTATCAGAGCCACCCTAAGCAGTTGAATAGTGGGCAGCACCATGTCTACACCACCAGCTTAGACAAGCGAGACCGGAAGCTTCAGAAGCGGGCAGTCAACACTGTTGAACCGGCCGTGCCTCATTACCTACGCTGGTCAGAGCAGCCTATTGTATGGAGTAGGGAGGATCATCCCCCCTGGGTTGACAATCCGGGTCAGCTAGCCCTGGTGGTGGCACCTCAGGTGGGAGGTTATAAGTTCACCAAGGTACTCATGGACGGAGGGAGCAGCATTAACATCCTGTACTATGAGACCTTCCGTCGTATGGGGTTAACAGATAAACATCTTAAACCGTCCAATACAGTGTTCCATGGTGTGGTACCTGGCAAGTCAGCATATCCGGTTCGTAAGATAGCCCTGGAAGTGGCCTTCGGAGATGAGTATGATTCCAGATAGGAAACATTGACGTTTGAAGTGGTAAAAATACAAAGTCCATATCACGCCCTATTTGGGCGGCCGGCTTATGCCAAGTTCATGGCACGGCCTTGTTATATCTATTTGCAGCTCAAGATGCCGGGTCACAAGGGGACAATAACGGTTCATGGGAGCCGCAAGATCGCTTTGGAATGTGAGGAAGGTGACGCGGCTTACGCAGAGTCAGTTTGTGCCACCGAGGAGCTGAAGTATTATAGGGACAATGTTGATCCGACGGATATGACTCCATTGAAGAAGCCAACCACAGAGCATGATCCGGCTCTGAAATTCAAATCGGCAGCTAAGACTAAGCTTGTTGACTTCGTGCCTGCGATTCGTCCAAGCAGTTCAGCATCAGTGCCAACCTGGATCCGAAATAGGAAAGCGCGCTCATCGAGTTCATCCGTGAGAATCGGGACATTTTTGCCTGGAAGCCTTCTGACATGCCAGGTGTACCGAGGGAACTCGCTGAGCACACTCTTAATGTTGATCCCAAGTACAAACCAGTGAAGCAGTTTCTCCGCCTTTTTAACGAAGAAAGGCGCAAGGCCATTGGAGAGGAGGTGGCCAGGCCTAGCAGCTGGTTTCATCGTTGAAGTCTTCCATCCATAGTGGCTTGCTAATCCGGTGCTGGTCCTTACGAAAAACGGCACTTGGCGCATGTGTGTGGATTACACAGATCTTAACAAGGCTTGTCCAGCAGATCCTTTTGCCCTCCCCCGCATTGACCAGATTATTGATGCCACTGCGGGTTGTGAGCGTTTGAGCTTTTTGGATGCGTATTCTGGGTATCATCAGATCAAGATGGCAGTTAAGGACCAGGAGAAGACGATGTTTATCACTCCCTTTGGAGCCCTCTGCTATGTGTCTATGCCTTTTGGGCTCAAGAGCGCCCAAGCAACTTATCAACGTTGTGTACAGAATTGCCTGCATAAGCAGATCGGCCGTAATGTGCACGCCTATGTGGATGATATTGTGGTCAAGTCAAGGGAGAAGGACAACTGATTGATGATTTGAAGGAAACCTTTGACAACCTGCGGGTTTACAAGATGATGCTCAACCCGGCCAAATGTGTATTTGGTGTTCCGGCAGGCAAGTTATTGGGTTTTCTCGTGTCCAACAGGGGAATTGAAGCTAATCCGGAGAAGATTACGGCTATTACTTCCCTAGCTAAAACGAAGTGCATTAATGATGTCCAGCGTTTGGCAGGCCGGATTGCCGCACTGAGCCGGTTTATAAGCCACCTCGGAGAGAAGGCCATCCCTTTGTACCAGATGCTGAAAAAGACAGATCAGTTTGTCTGGAGTCCGGCTGCCGATGAAGCGTTGGAGGACTTAAAGCAGCAATTGGCCAACCCGCCTGTGCTCGCCGCTCCCATTGACAAGGAGCCGCTTCTGCTATATGTTGCTGCTAATGCCAGGGCGGTTAGCGTGGCCATTGTGGTGGAGCGGAAGGAGGCAGGGAAGGAGCATCCGGTTCAACGTCCGGTTTACTATATCAACGAGGTACTTATTGAATCTAAGCAAAGGTATCCGCATTGGCAGAAGCTGGTATATGGAGTTTTTATGGCAAGCCGGAAGCTGAAGCAGTATTTCCAAGGGCACCCTATCACGGTGGTCAGTTCTGCTCCCTTAGGCGATATCATACAGAACCGGGAAGCGACCGACCGGATTGCTAAATGGGCTATAGAGCTTGGGCCGCACGGTCTGAAGTACGTGCCTCGGACGGCGGTAAAGTCTCAAGCACTTGTGGATTTCATTAATGATTGGACGGAGTTGCAAGCACCTGAAGAAAAGTCGGATCACACATATTGGACCATCCATTTTGACGGATCCAGGCAATTGGAGGGCTCGGGGGCTGGAGTCGTACTAACTTCCCCACAAGGTGACAAGTTTTGTTACGTTCTTCGCTTAATGTTCCCTTGTACTAACAATGCAGCTGAGTATGAAGCCTTGCTCCATGGTCTCCGGATGGCTAAGGAGATGAATCTAAGCCGGGTCAAGTGCTTCGGTGACTCGGACCTAGTGGCTCAATAGGTGTCTAGCACTTGGGATTCCAAGGACCCACTCATGGCTGCATATCGTCGTGAGGTGGAAATCGTGGAGGTCATTTCAAGGGCTATCAGGTGGACCACGTGGACCGTCGGAAGAATGAAGCGGCGGATGCTTTAAGCCGGTTGGGCTCTCAACGCAAACCGGTCCCGCCCAATGTTTTTCTAGACGTGTTGCACAACCCGTCGGTCAAACTCCCTGGTGAAGCGGATTTGGCTATTCCTGATCCAGAGGCTCAATTGGTGGCAGCTCTTCACGTCACTCCAGATTGGACGCTTCCTTATCTTGCGTACATTAACCGGGGCCAGTTACCAGAAGATGAGACGTTGGCTCGGCAGATAGTCCAGCGATCTAAGTCTATGACCATTGTTAATGGGGAATTGCATCATTGCAGCGTATCCGGGGCATTTCAACGCTGTGTGTCCCCTGGAAGGCTGTGAAATATTGCGTGAGATCCAAGGAGATTGTGGCCACCACGCCGGTTCAAAATCCTTGGTGGCTAAAGCGTTCCGCCATGGTTTCTATTGGTTGACTGCCCATGCTGATGCGGAAGATCTGGTCAGACGATGTGATGGTTGCCAAAAGTTTTCCAGACGTGCTCATGTACCGGCCCAAGAATTGAGGATGATTCCAATTACTTGGCCGTTTGCAACTTGGGGGCTGGATGTGGTTGGACCTTTTAAAAGGTCCAAGGACAAAAAGACCCACCTCCTGGTGGCGGTTGACAAATTTACAAAGTGGGTGGAGGCAGAACCTGTTAACAAGTGTGACGCGGCCACGGCGGTTCAGTTCATCAAAAAGGTGATTTTCCGGTTTGGTTTTCCACACATTATCATCACAGATAATGGTACCAATTTGTCCAAAGGTGCCATGAAAGAGTTCTGCGAGCGTGAGCACATCCGGCTTGATGTTTCTTCCGTAGCCCACCCACAGTCCAATGGTCAAGCGAAAAGGGCTAATCAAGAGATCTTGAGAGGCATCAAGCCCCGGCTTATGGTCCCTTTGCAGAGGCCACCGGGTTGTTGGGTAGAAGAGCTACCGTCTGTGTTATGGAGTATCAACACTACGCCTAACAGATCCACGGGATACACACCGTTCTTTATGGTCTATGGAGCGGAGGCGGTTCTCCCCAGTGACATCCGTCATGACTCACCTCGTGTGGCAGCTTATGTTGAAGCGGACAACGAGACGGCACGGCAGGACGCTTTGGATCGGTTGGATGAAGAGCGTGACATAGCAGCTGCCCGCTCGGCGATTTACCAACAGGATCTTCGTCATTACCATAGTCGCCGGGTCAGAACCAGAACTTTTCAAGAAGGAGATTTGGTGCTTCGGCTCATCCAAGACCAGACTGATATGCACAAGTTATCCCTGCCTTGGGAGGGACCTTTCGTGGTCAGCAAGAATCTGCACAATGGGTCATACTATCTGATCAATATTCGAGAGCATAAAGACTCACGCACGTCAGAGGAGGAGACCAACAGGCCGTGGAACATAGCTCATCTTCGGCCTTATTATACCTGAGCCATCGGCTCTACTTATGTACATATTATGACAGTGTTTATATTATGAATAAAGTAATAAACCGGAGCCTCAGCTAAAGCGGGGTATCTGTTCTGTTACATCATGTGTGGTTACATGGAGTTGCTCTGTTTTAAAACGGCCTCTGGTTTACCCCCTGAGTTTTCTTTTCAAAAGCTTTGTGATATCACTTGGGGGCTTGGTCGTGTCCGAACCAATGCAACACCTTTTGATAGGCGAAAGCCACCAGATCACTTGGGGACATGGTCAAGTCTGAACTAGTCACACCTCTTGATCGGCCTAAGGCCATAGAGTCACTTGGGGGCTTGGTCGAACCCGAACCATTGCCACGCCACTTGATCGGCATTATGCCACGGTTTCAGTTGGGGACCTGGCTGACTTGAATCATAGCTACACCTTATAGGGAGCTTGATCGTGTCCGACCATGGTAACGCCATCTGATCGGCTCAGTAAAGCCTTCTTTTTTGCAAACGGTTTATCATTGCCTTTGCTTCCATGTTTTTTCATAACTATTATTTGATTTTTGTTGTGTTTCTTAAACCGACAACATCTTTAAACCGGTTCAAACTGTCAATTGACGAAATTTGGTCCATTTTTAAAATCTGGAGATAGTTTTACCGGTTTGACTTTTTCTGTTAACATCCCATTATGGAGTAACAGGGGGCTTGTCATGACCCGGCATGGTTTACGCTGTAAACCGGCATTATAAATACAGGAGTTGTTTTCTCCTTTGACGGTAAGGGTTTATACAACCTCCGCTTCAAGATTGGTTCAACCAACTTTATGCCCAGCGATGGCAGGTATTTTATATCACAAATTTTGATTGTATACCTCAATATTTCATTTCATATATATACGAACGTCACAAGCCGGCTGGCGGTACAAACCGCCGTGGCGGTTTAAGACTTTGTGACTGCAGGCAATATAGATTGAAAATTTTGATCATTCAAGCAAAGGTATCAGCACCTATGCACGAAGGCATATTCAAGGCAAGAGTGTTGGCTATCCTATTACAAGGCAACATGGTGCCCAAACAAGATCATTGTTTTTTGGCAGAATATAATGAAGCAGCTATTCAAACCGGCTTCCGGTTCATGCTAGCTCACCGCCCCGGTCTGATGGTTGTGGGTCGTCCTGCGCCGCTTCAGCTTCTTCATCTCTGCCCAGCGGCTGGAAGTGAACAGTGGTCCAGTCGATTCCCAATAAAGCTTGAAAGACAGCCTCCTCATGGATCAGGGAAGATGGTTCAATATCAGGAGCGTAAGTATGCTTACGGATCGGGGGGATCAGGTTCTCCGCTTCAGGAATAGGTGCAGCTACTCGTTTGTTCTGATCGTCATATTGAGCTTGGTAATGCGACAAGTTTTCCTCTTCGGCCAGTTGGCAAGCCAGAGGGCGCACCGCCCGGTTTATCGCTCTCAGATCATCCTCGTTGAACTCTGAACCGTCTTCCTTCAAACTGGGATAGCCCTGAGCTGCCTCCACAGGATCGAAATCTGGCACCCATGCTTTGGCACGGATTAAGGTATTAATGGCGCCGGTTCGAGCAGCAGATTTCTTCACCTCTTCAATCCAGGCTGGAAACATTGACAACCTCCTAAGAGTATCTTGAATTAAGGAGGGTGCTGGATTGTTATGTGATGCAGTGGAGATGATCCGCTGTGCTCCTGTGTATAGCTGCTCTATTAAGGTGTAGGCAGCTTTCAATTTCATCCGAACATCTGACCCCAAGTGACCAATACGTGTGCCTACGGCATTGCAAGAGTAATCACAAACCGGACTTATCATAAGAAAGGCCAAGTTATCACAAGTCAAAGGAAGCTTACCAAAGATAGCAGCAGTCATGGCGTGCACTTGCCGCTTCACGCTGGTCAGTTCATCCACCACCGGTTTAAGGGCAGCTTCAGCGTTGTCAACCTTTTTGGTTAAAGCGGCCTTTTCAGTATCCCAGCCGGCCCCCTCAGACTTGAACCACTCCTTGAGCTGCTCCATAGTAGTCAAGGCGGTTTTCAGTTCGTCCTTGGCCTTGGAGGTTTCTACTTGTTGAGATTTCAGATTTTCTTGGAGATCATTGATTTGTAAGGCTTGTTGGCGTATCTCACTCTGCAACAAAAAGGGAGCATGTTAAATATCTTCATTACAAGTCCCAAGTGCATAACCAGTCATACACTTGGTACTTGGGGGCTAATGCATATTTGATCTTCATCTGCCAATAAAATCACAAAGTCCCAAGCTCAATACAAGTATTCAACTTGGCACTTGGGGGCTAATGGCTATTTGCTCGAACATGTTCTGATGCGGCGATATGAATTACAGTCCCGGTTTAACTATACTAAAGTTGAACCGGCCATTGGGGGCTAGGAGAGTTAACAAAAATTGAAATATCCTAGCGGAAAAGAGCATGGAAGTTACCTCGAATTTTTCTTTCATCATCTTCACCAGGCTAGCTTCATAATCACGGATGGTATACAGCCGGTTCAAGTAGCTAGAATGAAGGTGTTGGGGGTTCAGAGCGGCGTTAGTTGCCAGATCAACATCCCACTTGCCCTTGCTCATAGTGGCAAACTCTTCTTTGGCAGAATGTTTGGATAAAGCGACCGGATTACCCGGTTCGCTGTGGCCAAAGCCAGTAATCACAACGTCATCGTCCTTGGCATCACCGGTTTGACCAGGGACAGTCGGTTTGTCAGCAGGCCGGATTGGACTGGTCGATTTCTCAATCCGGGTTGGGCTTCTGGGCTGGTCAGCAGGAAGGGAGGTGTTAACAGGCCTTTCTTCAGCAACAAAATCAGCGTCTTGCAGTGGCGGATCATTGGGCGTATCTTCGCAGATAGCCGCTTCAGGATTTGGGGTGCTGTTCGGTTCAGGGGCAGTCTCTTTGTCGGCCGTTTTGTCCAGACGAGCCTTTTTGCTTGGCCTAGGCTTGGCCCTGAAAAAGCACAATAAACAGTCAAATACGGCATATACTACACATTGATGCAGTAGAAACAGAATGAAATGTATAACTTACCCAAGCACCGTTTTAAGCGGTGGCAGCTGAGTAGCTGATGACTCGCCAGATGAGGAGTGGGAAGTGACCTGATAATCGGAGTCAGATGGATTAAGGGGTTGACGAAAACAGCCCGCTTTAGGGTAAGCACCGACAAGCAAATTACAGACCTCTGAACGACGTTTCCGAACCGGACTGTTCGGTAAACCGGCGGAGGTAACTACCTGGCCGCTGTGCCGAGTTGTGCGGCAAACTTCATGTTGTTAAGTCTTCATAAGAAATTTGGGATCCAAGTTAGCAAGGGGATGAGAAAATTTAATTTTCCAGTTTGCCCGACGGATTTTTAGTGAAGGCAAAGGATTTGAATCAGAGGAGAGAATAGTTACCTCTACAACATCAGCATAGCTGGCTTCATATTATCCTGACAAATATCATCATTAATTAGGCGTGTGAAAAGTAATCCAAGTGAATCAAGTTCTAACTCAAGGTCCGGATTACCCACATCATCATCCATAGCTGGATCAGAAGATGCAGTGGTCTTCCTCTTATAAGCAGTTTTCTTGACAGCTTTGGTCTTTTGCCGGATTGGTTTTTCCGGTTTGTTTGGTTTCTCTGGTTTCTCTTGTGGACGTTTCTTGCTCCAAAATGGATCATCACCCTGATTACGCAGAAGTTGATGTTAAAAATGATGACAGAAACAGCAGTAATACATTCAGTAAAAATAGTCAGAAGTCTTACAGATGGCGGTTTGTTGGTAGCACAAAAGGGGAGCAGACCGGTTCGGGCAAAGAGGTGTTCCGGTTCATTCTACATCTTCTTCACAGCCTCGGTGACCTCATCATCGGTGAGCTGGATATTAATGTGTCGGAGGGGGGTCGTCGACACTACCAGTGTACTCACACATTAAACCGGAGCGCTGGGAGAGGGGCAGTATGCTCCATGATATCCAACAGCGTGCGAGATCAATTCCGGTTAAACCATTGGCCATGAAGGCTCTGAGCTTAGAGAGTTGAGGAGCATATTTACTTCTTTCATTGGCGGTTAATCTTTGCGGAAAGGGATGTGTATTACTGAGTCGCTCCGGACGAAAACCGGGCAAAGGATTTTCATTGGCAGGTGAGGTGTGTCTGCAATAAAACCATGTTTGATTCCATTCCTTGGGGTGGCTGTGCAGTTTGACATGAGGAAAAGTGACCTCCTTTCTTTTTTGAATCGCCACACCACCCAATTCTGTGTTGGGCCCGTCGGTGAATTCTGTGCGGCGGTTTAGATGGAAGCAGTCTCTAAACAGGTCAACTGTGGGTTCTTCTTGAAAGTATGCCTCATAGAGCACTTGGAAGTGACAAATGTTGGTAACAGAATTGGGGCCCGTATCTTGCGGACAAAGTTGAAAATTGGCTAACACATCCCGGTAAAATTTTGAACTGGGCGGGTTAAAACCCCGGGCTAAGTGATCTGCGAAAACTACAACCTCTCCTTCTTGAGGCATGGGTGGACATTCGTTGCCAGGAACCCTCCAATGGATGGTATTTTTACTGCTTAAAGCGCCAGTCAGGACCAGATTGTTTAATTGAGTTTTGGTGACACGGGAAGGAGCCCAGTTGCACTCATATACTTGTTTGGCCATCTACAAAAAATATATATCCGGTTCAAGAAATGTGTTGGGACAAAGAGAGAACCGGTGTACAATGCTAAATCGGAGACAAATATATCTAAACCGGAGTGCTATGAAGCGACAGTATCTAGTTAAGGCATTCCGGCGGTTCAACAAGGGGACTAATGGTGTATACCGGTTTATTTAATTTTTTCTATGTTAAGTTAAACCGCCTGGTCTAAATACTGAGAGCAATTGAGGTTGCGAACGGCTAAGTGTGCAGAAACAGGTTTCACAAGATTTCTCTACAACGAAGGATCTGAAGCCAGATCAGAAAAGAAACAATAAAGCAGAGCAATATTGATATAATAAGCAGGAGATAATACGCGAGATCTATAAACGTGGGCACGAGACTACAGGCGGATGCTAAAAGCTGCTACTAATCAGAGCATGGTGTCACAGGACTATCCAGGAGTCTGGTATGAGCATGAATAGTTCATGGAGCACGACAAGAACAAGAAACCCTAGAACGGATCTAGGTCAAGGGGAACCGAAGACTTACCTGAGTCGAGGAGATGCGGAAGAGTGCTGCATTTCTCTGGTGCGTTCAAGTTGATGCAGTGGCTCAAGACGGTGCAGAGGTCGACGGCGGCGGCGGAGCTCCGAGGCTAGCGATGCGAGGAAGACGAAGAGAAAGAGGACGGAGGGGAGAAAAGGAATGACCCTTTTGTCCTATTTATAACGCAAGATACCTGTGTCAGGCGCGTGAATCAAGGAACCACACAAAAAGGAAGCAGAGCTGTCGCCTCGATTATTGCGGATCTGTTAAACAAAGAAGATATCATGAATGCTATCTTTATGGGGACGTCATGCCGGTTTACAGCAGCTGGAGAAGGTGACGTCACGACGGTTCAACGATTTCAAGAAGGTATTTGAAGATGATGGTTTTTATCAAGGATTGACATGAACCTGTTCAAATCAATCTGGGGCCTAATGTTGGGGATATTAGTACTGGGCGTAAACCGGCCTATCTGGGCCGGGTTAACTTCATCAGTAGTTCAACGGTGTAAAAGCCCAAGAGGCATGAAAGTAAGGGCCCAAGGCATGTAGTCGGTTTAGAACCTGCAACCGTAAACCGGCTTGGTATGTAAACTTGTACTGTAAGTTAGGAATAGAGAGACCAACCCGGATACAAATATGAACCGGAGATTTGGACTCTTTGAACCGACGGGCATCACCGTGTATATAAGGGGACGACCCGGGGCGGTTCAAAGGAGGACAACAACTCGAGGCCTAGGCGAAGGTTATTTGCTCCCTAGTCATCCAGACCACATCAATCCCATCACAACTAGACATAGGCTTTTACCTTCATTGAAGGGGCCGAACTAGTATAACTCTTGTGTCTTTGCGTCCGCTTTAACCCCTTCAAGTTAACCCGTACCGATGGCTCCACGACTAAGTCCTTTCATGAGGACATCTGCCGTGACAAAACCACGACACCTCCGGTTGGACGGAGGACACCGGCGTCTTACCCTTCTTGCGAAGGATCCGCTGTCCGGACTTCGGAACCGCTAATGGTTCCGGCATGGAGTCCGGACGAGGGTCCGGCTTAGAGCCCCTTGGGATCTTGCCCCCCGCGCGCCTGGTGTCCCGGAGGTCGCCTTGTGGCGCCTCCTGTGCTACCTCCTCTTGACCAAGCCCCCCTTGGGGCCCCACGGTAGCGTCGTCCGCGGCGTGAGGCGAGGAGGCGGCCGGAAGCGAGGCACTCTCCATTTCCGACGAACCCAGGGACCCGCTCGATTAATTGGCGAGCTCGCCCTTGGGCGGGCTGCATGATTGTTCGGCATTAGAGAACACTATGTGATTATGAAAAACCATGGGTATCCGGACACTTACGATCTCACCAGGGGCTTGGCCCTTGTTGGCCAGTCCTCCTCGTCGTCGTTGACGTTGGTGGAGAAGTCCGGAGGAAGGGTTCTTCCCTTCTTGGACCCTCCGTCCTCCCCCGTTGGGACGGCCTTCCTTTTCTTCTCCTCCCTCACTCGGGGAGGAGCTTCTTCTTCTTCCTCCTCGTCCTCAGGAGAAGATTCTGCTTCAGAATCTGACAGCACCTGGCGTCGGGAGCTCCTTCGAGTTCCCATGGCCTCCTTCTTGGCCTTCTTCTCCGGCACCACATGAGGCGCCGGAGCCAACAGCCCCATCAATCAGGCGTCCTCCGGGTCTTCCGGCAAAGGAGCCGGACAGTTAATCTGTCCGGCCGTCTTCAGCCAGTCCTGTCAAAAATTTAGGGAGTTTTAGATCCCGCATAGAATCAATCTATGAAAAAAGAGTCCCGTAAAGGGTAAAATAACTTACCTCGCCGGCTGGACGCCGCGCGCTGTACCCGCGATCTTTGGTAGCGGATGCTGGGGCTTCAGCGCCCTTCAACAGCACCTTCCAGGCATCTTCGTACGTAGTGTCGAAGAGCCGGCTCAAGGATCGGTGCTATGCCGGATCGAACTCCCACAAATTAAAGGCCCGTCATTGGCATGGGAGATTCCGGCGGATGAGCATCACCTGGATTACGTTGACAAGCTTGAGATTCTTGTCCACCAGGTTTTGGAGGCATGTCTGGAGTCCGGATAGCTCTTCCGAATCCCCCCACGCCAGGCCCATTTCTTTCCATGATGCGAGCCGTGTGGGGAAGCCAGATCTGAATTCGAGGGCCGCCGCCCATTCGGGGTGGCGTGGCTCGGTGATGTAGAATCACCCCGATTGCCACCCCTTTATTGTCTCCACAAAGGCGCCCTCGAGCCATAGGACCTTGGCCATCTTGCCAACCATGGCGCCTCCGCACTCCGCTTGACGGCCGCCCACTACCTTCGGCCGGACGTTGAAGATCTTCAGCCATAAGCCGAAGTGGGACTGAATGCAGAGGAAGGCCTCACACACGACGATAAACGCCGAAATGTTGAGGATGAAATTCGGGGCCAGGTCGTGGAAGTCCAGGCCGTAGTAGAACATGAGCCCCTGGAAAAAAGGGTGAAGTGGAAAACCTAGTCCGCGGAGGAAGTGGGGTAGAAACACTACCCTCTCATGTGGCCCGGGGGTTGGAATGAGCTGCCCCGCATCGGGCAGCCTGTACTTGATGTTGCCGGACAAGTATCCGGCCTCCTGCAGCTTGGTGATGTGCCCCTCCTTGACGGAGGAGGCCATCCACCTGCCTCCCGCTCCTGACATGGTTGGAGAAAGGTTGAGGTGGGATGTGCGGACTTGGGCACTGGAGCTCTAGTGCGTGGAAATGGATAAGCAAAGGAGGAAGAAGGCGTAGGTGAAAAG
Organism: Triticum dicoccoides; assembly: GCF_002162155.2. Taxonomy (NCBI): domain Eukaryota; kingdom Viridiplantae; phylum Streptophyta; class Magnoliopsida; order Poales; family Poaceae; genus Triticum; species Triticum dicoccoides. The sequence continues at coordinate 676,591,310 of NC_041387.1, forward strand.
GTGGATCCTTATCCCCTTATATGGACAGACGAAGCTATGCGTCCCCCACCAGCCTGCTAAACTCACTTATTTCCCAAGCGTCGTAATCAATGGCGCGGATGGGTTACCCACGTCCATATTGATGAGAATCCCGGAATAAGGGGGCACGATCTATGCTTTGATAAGACGTGCCAAGGAAACCGCCTCGCTAAACACGCTGAGGTGGAACAGTAAAAACTATTCATATAAAGGCCTGGCCGTGGTGTGATGTCACGCCGCGGAATATGTCAGCAGATCTGTGCAAAAGTTATTCTCTCTATGGTGTTATGTGGAACTTGTTTTGCAGAGCCGGACACTATCCTTGTGTTCAAAACCTTCTATGGAGTATTCGGAGGACGAACCCGCCTTGCAATGCCGAAGACAATATGCGCGCCGGACTCGTCGTCATTGAAGCCTGGTTCAGGGGCTACTGAGGGAGTCCCGGACTAGGGGGTGTCCGGATAGCCGGACTATCGTCACAGCCGAACTCCAAGACTATGAAGATACAAGATTGAAGACATCACCACGTGTCTGGATGGGACTTTCCTTGGCGTGGAAGGCAAGCTTGGCAATACGGCTATGTAGATCTCCTACCATTGTAACTGACTCTCTGTAACCCTAACCTATCTGGTGTCTATATAAACCGGAGGGTTTTAGTCCGTAGGACAACAACAACAATCATACCATAGGCTAGCTTCTAGGGTTTAGCCTCCTTGATCTTGTGGTAGATCTACTCTTGTACTACCCATATCAGCAATATTAATCAAGCAGGAGTAGGGTATTACCTCCATCGAGAGGGCCCGAACCTGGGTAAAAACATTGTGGCCCTTGTCTCCTGTTACCATCCGCTTAGACGCACAGTTCGGGACCCCCTACCCGAGATCCGCCGGTTTTGACACCGACATCAACCATATCAAGTACCCATCACAATCCCTATCTATCGCATTACATTATTTGCCTCTCGTTTTCCTCTCCCCCACTTCACCCTTGCCGTTTTATTCGCCCTCTCTCTCCCAATCTCCTCCTCTCTTTCTCTTTCGCCTTTTTCTCGTTTGCCTTTTCTTGTGTGTTGGATTACTTGTTGCCACGGTCGAATCAAAAAGAACTAAGGGATTTCTCCCGAGTTCTAGTGCCTTGGATAACCCCTCTATCCCTTCTAAGCTCATAAACAATGATGCTACGGAAGGAACCGCTAGGATGCGTGCTTCCAAAGATGCCTTTATTAAAGCGTGTTCTTCTGATTCCTATGAAAATCAAGATGAAGATCTAAAAGTTATTGATGTGTCCCCTATTAAATCTTTTTTTGCAATATGAATCTTGATGAAACTGAATATGATCTTCCTTTACGTAGAAGGCGTTCTAAGAATTCGGAGTTTCTACATCTTGATGATGAAATTGATGAAAGTGGGATTGAAAGAAATAAAAATCTTGATGTTGCTAAACCCATTATTTTGGATCTCAAGGAATTTAATTATGAAAATTTCTCTTTGATTGGTTGTATATGCTTGTTGCAATCCGTGCTAGATTCTCCTCATGCTTATAGTCAAAATAAGGCCTTTACCGAACACATTGTTGATGCTAGAAAAACTTGAGTTGAAAGTTTCTATCCCTAGAAAACTCTATGATGAGTGGGAACCTACTATCAAAATTAAAATTAAAGATTATAAGTTTCATGCCTTGTGTGATTTGGGTGCTAGTGTCTCCACTATTCCCAAAACTTTGTGTGATTTGCTAGATTTCCGTGACTTTGAAGATTGCTCTCTAGACTTGCATCTTGCGGATTCCACTATTAAAAAGCCTATCGGAAGAATTAATGATGTTCTTATTGTTGCCAATAGGAATTATGTGCCCGTAGATTTTATCGTTCTTGATATAGATTGCAATCCTTCATGTCCTATTATTCTTGGTAGACCTTTCCTTAGAACAATTGGTGCGATTATTGATATGAAGGAAGGGAATATTAGATTCCAATTTCCCTTGAGAAAGGGTATGGAACACTTCCCTAGAAATAAATAAAATTACCATATGAATCTATCATGAGAGCCACTTATGGATTGCCTACCAAAGATGGCAAAACTTAGATCTATCCTTGCTTTTATGCCTAGCTAAGGGCGTTAAACGGTAGCGCTTGTTGGGAGGCAACCCAATTTTATTTTGTGTTTTTTGTTTTTGCTTCTGTTTAGGAATAAATAATCCATCTACTTTCTGTTTAGATGTGGTTTTATGTTTTAATTAGTGTTTGTGCCAAGTAGAACCTATAGGATAAGCTATGATGATAGTTGATTTGATTCTGCTGAAAAACAGAAACTTTGCGCTCACGAGAAACAATTAAATAAATCACAGAAACGTGCTTTTGCGAAAATTCTTTTTGCTGCTGATCAATAAACAAATTGTCCAGACTGTTCCAGAAGTTTGCGTTAGTTACAAATTGCTACAGACTGTTCTGTTTTTGACAGATTCTGTTTTTCGTGTGTTGTTTGCTTATTTCAATGCATCTATGGCTAATAAATTAGTTTATAAACCATAAGGAAGTTGGAATACAGTAGGTTTAACACCAATATAAATACAGAATGAGTTCATTACAGTACCTTAAAGTAGTCTTTTGTTTTCTTTCACTAACGGAGCTCACGACATTTCTATTGAGTTTTGTGTTGTGAAGTTTTCAAGTTTTGGGTGAATTCTTTTGATGGATTATGGAACAAAGAGTGGCAAGAGCCTAAGCTTGGGGATGCCCATGGCACCCCCAAGATAATCCAAGGACACCAAAAAGTCAAAGCTTGGGGATGCCCTGGAAGGCATCCCCTCTTTCGTCTACTTCCATCGGTAATTTACTTGGAGCTATATTTTTATTCACCACATGTCATGTGTTTTGCTTGGAGCGTCTTGTATTATTTGCGTCTTTGCTTGTTAGTTTACCACAATAATCCTTCATGTACACACCTTTTGAGAGAGCCATACATGATTTAGGATTTGCTAGAATACTCTATGTGCTTCACTTATATCTTTTGAGCTTGATAGTTTTGCTCATAGTGCTTCACTTATATCTTTTGAGCGTAATAATTTTTGATCTAGTGCTTCACTTATATCTTTTAGAGCACGGTGGTGGATTTGTTTTAAAGAAACTATTGATCTCTCATGCTTCACTTAGATTATTTTGAGAGTTGTTAATAGCATGGTAATTTGCTTAATGTTAATATACTTGGTATTCAAGATTTGTGAAACTTTCTTTTGAGTGCGTTGAATACTATGATGAGTTTGATGCTTGATAATTGTTTTGAGATATGGAGGTGATAATATCAAAGCAATGCTAGTTGGGGTGATTATGAATTTAAAGAATGCTTGTGTTGAAGTTTGTGATTCCCGTAGCATGCACGTATGGTGAACCGCTTTGTGATGAAGTCGGAGCACAATTTTATTTATTGATTGTCTTCCTTATGAGTGGCAGTCGGGGACGAGCGATGGTCTTTTCCTACCAATCTATCCCCCTAGGATTATGCGTTTAGTGCTTTGGTTTTTGATGACTTCTAAATTTTTGCAATAAGTGCATGAGTTCTTTTGATTAATGTTGAGTCCATGGATTATACGCACTCTCACCCTTCCACCATTGCTAGCCTCTCTAATACCGCACACTTTTCGCGGTATCATACACCTACCATATACCTTCCTCAAAACAGCCACCATACCTACCTATCATGGCATTTCCATAGCCATTCCGAGATATATTGCCATGCAACTTTCCACCGTTCCATTCATATGACATGCATTACTTTTGTCATATTGCTTTTTGCATGAACATGTTGTTGACATTGTATTTGTGGCAAAGCCACCGTTCATAATTTTCATACATGTCACTCATGATTCATTGCATAGCCCGGTACACCGCCGGAGGCATTCATATAGAGTCATATTTTTTTCTAAGTATCGAGTTGTAATTGTTGAGTTGTAAGAAAAATAAAAGTGTGATGATCATCATTATTAGAGCATTGTCCCAGTGAGGAAAGGATGATGGAGACTATGATTCCCCCATAAGTCGGGATGAGACTCCGGACTTTATGAAAAATAAAAGAGGCCAAAGAAGCCCAAAAAAAAGGCCAAAGAAGCCCACCAAAAAAAATATGAGAGAAAAAGAGAGAAGGGACAATGCTACTATCCTTTTTCCACACTTGTGCTTCAAAGTAGCACCATGATCTTCATGATAGAGAGTCTCATATGTTGTCACTTTCATATACTAGTGGGAATTTTTCATTATAGAACTTGGCTTGTATATTCCAAAGATGGGCTTCCTCAATAGTGCCCTAGGTCTTCATGAGCAAGCAAGTTGGATGCACACCCACTTAGTTTCTTTCGTTGAGCTTTCATATACTTATAGCTCTAGTGCATCCATTGCATGGCAATCCCTACTCACTCACATTGATATCTATTGATGTGCATCTCCATAGCCCATTGATACGCCTAGTCAATGTGAGACTATCTTCTCCTTTTTGTCTTCTCCACAACCACCATTCTATTCCACCTATAATGCTATGTCCATGGCTCACGCTGATGTATTGCGTGAAAGTTGAAAAAGTTTGAGATTTCTAAAGTATGAAAACAATTGCTTGGCTCGTCATCGGGGTTGTGCATGACTAAATACTTTGTGTGATGAAGATAGAGCATAGCCAGACTATATGATTTTGTAGGGATAACTTTCTTTAACCAGGCTATTTTGAGAAGACATGATTGTTTTAATTTGTATGCTTGAAGTATTATTACTTTTATGTTAATATGAACTTTTGTCTTGAATCTTTCGGATCTGAATATTCATGCCACAATTAAGAAGATTCACATTGAAATTATGCCAAAGTATCACTCCGCATCAAAAATTCTTTTTTATCATTTACCTACACGAGGACGAGCAGGAATTAAGCTTGGGGATGCTTGATACGTCTCCAACGTATCTATAATTTTTGATTGCTCCATGCTACTTTATCTACTGTTTTGGACTATATTGGGCTTTATTTTCCACTTTTATATTATTTTTGGGACTAACCGATTAACCGGAGGCCCATCCCAGAATTGCTGTTTTTTGCCTATTTCAGTATTTCGAAGAAACAGAATATCAAACGGAGTCCAAACGGAATGAAACCTTCGGGAACGTGATTTTCTCACCGAACGTGATCCAGGAGACTTGGACCCTACTCCAAGAAGTGCCAGAGGCGGTCACGAGGGTGGAGGGTGCGCCCCCCTGCCTCGTGGGCCCCCTGTTGATCCACCGACGTACTCCTTCCTAGGGCGAAGTTAAACTATAATTTTTTAGCTAACCAATGATAAGGGGCAAGAGTTGAGCGACCAGTAAGAAGATGTTACCCTTTGATGTCGGAATTACCAATAACAAATGTTGTGTGCCCCACATATTAAAGACCCAAAAATCTTTCTACTATCATTCCGTTATAATGATGACATACTCGTGAACCATGAAATACGATAAAATAAGATCATGTAGTATTACTTATTACTACCAGATATATGCCCAAGTGTTGCAGGGGGCAGTTAATTTTGCCCACGCATGTGGCTTGTGGCTTAGACGACATATTAAGAAATCTATAAAAAATCTAGTTACATTTTCAAAGGAATTGCATATTAATGATCATCAAGAAATATCCTAACCATGAGATCTCTATTAGCTACAACGTAGCATCCTACAATAAAGCTAGATACTCTCTCCATCCCAAGCTGGAAGTCATTCTAAGAATCTTAGAAAGTTAAAGTATTTTAAGTTTGACTAAATCTGGAATAAAGGGAGTATTTTAATCAAACACCTCAAAAGCATGAGGCCCAAGCCACATGCTAAATCAAACATATATTAACGAACGTTTAATTGAAACGCACGGCGAACCTTCACTCCAATTCCCGAGAGAAACTAATTAAGGAGCGCTCCTTCAAAGAGGTAGGAACGAACGTCGCCCGGTTTTCCCTTTTCGGTTTCAAGTTTCGTGCGTTTTGCAGTTTGCCCCTTGAAGCGCTACTTTTTCCGTTTTCCCTTTCCGCGCGATAACACTGTTTTTTGCGTGGTTGTTCCCTGTTTCCTTTTTGATTCCCTTTACTTTCCCATTATATTTCTGGGAAACGGAGTTTTATGGGGTAAATACAAGCGGGGGCTTCCTACACTATCAAATATCAGCTTTCAAGTAAGCAAACATGAATTTTCCATAACAATACAGGGAGCCGTCCCCTGCTTGCCTTTGGTTCATTAAATTTTCATAAACATATTGAAGGGGGAGCATAGGACGAAGTGTGCGTTGGCCGTGCAGCGCGTTTGTCGTTGCGGTGGCACAAGGCGCCTCCGGCGCGAGACGTCCCCTGCTCTCCTTTGGCTTGTTAAAGTTTTATAAACATTTGAAGAGGGAGCATAGGTCGAAGTGTGCATTGGTCATGCAGCGCATTTGTCGTTGCGGAGACACACGGCACCTCCGGTGCAAGACGTCTCCTGCTCGCCTTCAGCTTGTTAAATTTTCATAAACATCGTGAAGGAGGGAGCATAGGTCGAACTGTGCGTTGGTCATGCAATGGGTTTCTCGTTGCGGTGGCACACGGCGCCTCTGGCGCGACACGTCCCCTGCTCGCCTTCGGCTCGTTAAATTTTGTAAACATCTTGAAGGGACAACATAGGTCGAAGTGTGTGTTGGTCGTGCAGCGTGTTTGTCACTGCGAAGACACACGGCACCTCCGGCGCGAGACGTCTCCTGCTCGCCTTCGGCTCATTAAATTTTCATAAACATCTCGAAGGGGGAGTATAGGTCAAACTGTGCATTGGTCTTCCAATGCATTTGTCGTTGCGGTGGCACACGGCGCCTCCGGCACAAGATGTCCCCTGCTCGCCTTCGGCTCGTTCAATTTTGATAAACATTTTGAAGGGGGAGCATAGGTCGAAGTGTGCGTTGGTCGTGCAACGCGTTTGTTGTTGTGGTGGCACATGCCGCCTCCAGCGTGAGACGTCCCCTGCTCGCCTTCAGCTTGTTAAATTTTCATAAACATCTTGAAGGGGGAGCATAGGTCAAACAGTGCATTGGTCGTGCAACGCGTTTGTCGTTGCGGTGGCACATGGCGCCTTCGGCGCGAGACTCCCCCTGCTTACCTTCGACTCATTAAATTTTCATCAACATCTTGAAGGGGGAGCATAGGTCTAAGCATGCGTTGCCCATGCAACGCGTTTTTCATTCTGGTGGCACACGGCGCCTCCGGCGCGAGACGTCTCCTGCTCGCCTTCGACCCACACTACAAGGAATATGTCAACTTGTGGCCTTCTGTCAGTGACCCTGGAAGAAATGGTCGTAAATCTACGACAATTTGAGACCAATTGGTCGTAAACTGTTTGGAGGGCTCCAAACCCTCAACCATAACGACCATTTTGGTCATAAAGGTCGTAATTTCCTTACACTAAATGGTGGTAAAGACGACAACACTGGTCCGCTGCCTTATTTCGAGCTGATCATGACCAATATAGGTAGTCATAACCTTGTAAATTGTGGTGGGTTGCAATGACTAGGTGCCACCTCATCAGTTTTTCCTATGTGTCATGTCCATGTGTCAATTTTTGCCCTAGATTGTGAAGCAACCTATATTTCTGTTGTTCCCAAAATTCCCAAAAGATTCTCTTAAATTCTTTGGATCATATATTCATCAAATATGTCAAAAACCTTCCTTGCCTAGTTCAAAAATAATTCAACAATATTCATGTTTCTATTTTGTTCAGAACTGCACTTTGTGAAGGAAGTACTATTTACATATTCTTGATTGACCTCAAAATTTTTGGGCACTTGATACGTCTCCAACGTATCTATAATTTTTGATTGCTCCATCCTACTTTCTCTACTGTTTTGGACTATATTGGGCTTTATTTTCCACTTTTATATTATTTTTGGGACTAACCTATTAACCGGAGGCCCAGCCCAGAATTGTTGTTTTTTGCCTATTTCAATATTTCGAAGAAACAGAATATCAAACGGAGTCCAAACGGAATGAAACCTTCGGGAACGTGATTTTCTCACCGAACGTGATCCAGGAGACTTGGACCCTACTCCAAGAAGTGCCAGAGGCGGTCACGAGGGTGGAGGGTTCGCCCCCCTGCCTCGTGGGCCCCCTGTTGATCCACCGACGTACTCCTTCCTCCTATATATACCTATGTACCCCCGTCAGATCAGATACGGAGCCAAAAACCTAATTCCACCGCCGCAGCTTTCTGTATCCGCGAGATCCCATCTCGGGGCCTGTTCCGGAGCTCCGCCGGAGAGGGCATCTACCACGGAGGGCTTCTACATCAACAGCATAGCCTCTCCGATGAAGTGTGAGTAGTTTACTTCAAACCTTCGGGTCCATAGCTAGTAGCTAGATGGCTTCTTCTCTCTGTTTGGCTCACAATACAATGTTCTCCCCCTCTCTTGTGGAGATCTATTCGATGTAATCTTCTTTTTGCAGGGTGTTTGTTGAGACCGATGAATTGTGGGTTTATGATCCAGGTTACCTATGAATAATATTTGATTCTTCTCTGAACTCTTTTATGTATGATTGAGTTATCTATGAAAGTCTCTTCGAATTATCCGTTTGGTTTGGCCAACTAGATTGGTAGTTCTTGCAATGGGAGAAGTGTTTAGCTTTGGGTTCAATCTTGCGGTGTCCTTACCCAGTGACAGAAAGGGTTGCAAGGCACGTATTGTATTGTTGCCATCGAGGATAACAAGGTTTGTTTTTTATCATATTGCATGAATTTATCCCTCTACATCATGTCATCTTGCTTAAGGCGTTACTCTGTTTTTAACTTAATACTCTAGATGCATGCTGGATAGCGGTCGATGAGTGGAGTAATAGTAGTAGATGCAGAATCGTTTCGATCTACTTGTCTCGGACGTGATGCCTATATACATGATCATACCTAGATAATCTCATAATTATTCTCTTTTCTATCAATTGCTCAATAGTAATTAGTTCACCCACCGTAGAATACTTATGCTCTTGAGAGAAGCCACTAGTGAAACCTATGGCCCCCGGGTCTATCCTCATCATATCAATCTCCATTACTTTATTACTTGCTTTGTTTTTTACTTTGCCTTTTACTTTTTACATTGCATCTCTATATCAAAAATACCAAAAATATTATTTATCATCTCTATCAGATCTCACCCTCGTAAGTGACCGTGAAGGGATTGACAACCCCTAACCGCGTTGGTTGCGAGTAGCTATCATTTTGTGTAGGTACGAGGGACTCGTGCGTGATCTCCTACTGGATTGATACCTTGGTTCTCAAAAACTGAGGGAAATACTTACTCTACTTCACTCCATCATCCTCTCCTCTTCGGGGAAATTCAACGCAGTGCTCAAGAGGTAGCAGCACTCTTTACTATCCAAATGATTGCCTCATGAAAAAATTCAGCTCCATTTGCCTAGTAAATGTTCCTCGACAAATTTCCAAAGTTTTTGTTCAGTTAGAACCTTTGTGAAGGAAGTACTAGCTATGCATATCTTAACGAGTTGAATTTTTCTGACATCTTCTATATGCCCATATCATAGCTCTCCAATTTTTTGGCTCCATCCAGCAATCAATGATAGCTCACCATCAAATCTTTGTTTCTAGTAATATTTTTAGTTTGTGAAGAAACTACATTTTATATTGCTTTATAATTGCTGCCAATTTACCAGGACATTACCCTGACCATATAAACTCACTACACAAAATTTTTAGCTCATTTAATTTAACCAATATCCCTCAATATTTTTCCAATTTTATGCTTGGTGGAGAACATTTTGAAGGAAGTACCATTTTTATTTATCCAAATGGTATGAAATTTTTACAGTTCCTTCATATGCCAAACTTATCATCCTACTACAAATTTCAGCACAATCCAGTCATCTATGTAAGCTGAGCTTCAATTTCTATTTCCCGTCCAGATTGGCGCATTGCAAAGCAAGTGCTATCTAGACACCTCCTATTTCCCTCAAACTTTTTGTGCCATCTTACATTCAAATAATTTCCACATTCCAATATATATTCAGCTACATTTGCTTATTAAATCTTCCTCAGCAAATTTCCAAAGTTCCTATCCAGAGAGAATCTTTGTAAAGGAAGTACAAGCTAGGATTAACCAAATGGTATCAAATTTTTACAGTGCTTTTCTATGCCCAAATGACCAAACTCCACAAAATTTAAGCTCATTCCATTTATTCATTTGAGCCTAGCTTCAACATCTATACTTCCACCCGATGTGGTACTTTGCAAAGCAAGTGCCATCTAAACTCCTCCATTTGAGCTGAAAATTGGCCAAGATAGTCCTCCAAGTAGATGATCATACTCAGCCAAAACTCAGGCCCATTGGCCATGTGCATTTGACATACTGCTAATCAAACACTTGGCTACTAATTCATGTTTGAGCATATTTTGGTCTCCTCGTGAGATTCTTCTATTGTCATTTTCTTCCTAGCACCTACCTGGGTATTGCCCAACAAATTAGACATGCCTAGACTGCACAAAACGCATGGTAACTCCATGGTCACGCCGTGACCACGCAGCGGGCATGCGAGTTTACGCGCTTTAGAGTTGGGGCCCTCGGCCACCGTCCAAACCTCGACGTATCGCCACCAAACCATGTATTTCTGCTTAAATAGATAGTTATGTAACTAGAAATGATTTTTGGAAAAAATAAAGAGCAAACTATAAGGCAGCTGTAGTTCAAATTTGAGCCATTTCCTCCTAAATCGGCAGAAATTTGTCTTTTTCATGAGAGGTGAATAAAAGCTTTGGACACCCAACCATTTTGTCAATTGTGCATTAAATATGGCCTAGTATTTTACAAAAATGATTTGGTACAATTGTACAACAAATATATTATAGGTGCTTCACGAAAAAACTCATTTTGGGCACTCGAAAAAATGAAAAATGAATTTTTCATCCAAAGAAAATGAAAAGTTCCTTAGGAGACATTGGTTCCCATTCCAAGATGCACCCTTTTGCACTATATGAGATCATTTGAACAAGTTATGACATAAATGTGCACATAAGATTGATCATTTGGCTTCAAAGTCATGAATCTTCACACATGATAACTCATTTCTGAGAACACTTTTTTAAGAGAATTGCCATATTACAAGATTATTATTTTTTCCTAGTTACTTGGTCACATATAGTGACACAATGCGAAGGTTTTGCAAATTCTTATTTTTTTTTGAATTTTTTATACCCATTTCAAAATGCGGTCGAAACGACGAGAATGACCGTTCCTAGCTTGTGGTTGAATCTTGGAATTTTTTTGGTGTTTCTCTGATTAAATAGATACTTATGTACCTAGAAATGAATTTTGGAAAAAAATAGAAAACTATGAGGCAGCTGCAGTTGAATTTGACATGCTTCCTACTGAATCGACATAAATTTGTCGTTTTCAGTAGAGGTGGATGAAAACTTTTGACAGCCAACCATTTGATCAATTGTGCATTAAATATGTCCTAATATTTTATAAAATTGATTTGGTCCAATTTTGCAACAAATAAATGGTAGGTTCTTCACAAAAAAACTCATTTTGGGCACTCGGAAAATGGAAAATTGATATTTCATAGAAAGAAAATGAAAACGCCCTTAGGCAACATTGTTTGCCATTCCAAGATGTACCCTTGTGAACAATATGAGATCATTTGAACAAACTATGCCATGAATGTGAAAATGAAAAGTGATACATCTCCAACGTATCTACTTTTTCTCACATTTTTCCTCTTGTTTTGGACTCTAACTTGCATGATTTGAATGAAACTAACCCCGGACTACACTGTTTTCAGCAGAACTACCATGGTGTTGTTTTTGTGCAGAAATAAAAGTTCTTGAAATGGAAGGAAACTTTGCGAGGATTTTTTATATCAGTAATAAGAATTTCTTGAGCCAAGACCTACCAGAGAGGGGTACCTGGGTGGGCACAACCCACCAGGGCACGCTCCCCTCTCCTGGCGCGCCCAGGTGGGTTGTACCCACCTGGTGGCCCCGCAGACGACCCCCATCACATATTTCCAGAAAAAAATCAGGGATAAAGAATTATCACGATCCACGAGAGGGAGCCACCGCCAAGCCTTGTTCTTCCTCGGGAGGGTAGATCTGGAGTCCGTTTGGGGCTCCGGAGAGGGGGATCTTCGTTCTTCGTCATCACCAACCCATCTCCATCGCCAAATCCATGATGCTCCCCACTAGGTGTGAGTAATTCCTTCGTAGGCTTGCTGGTCGGTGAGGAGTTGGATGATATTCATCATGTAATTGAGTTAGTTTTGTTAGGGCCTCATCCCTAGTATCCACTATGTTCTTAGATTGATGTTGCTATGACTTTGCTATGCTGAATGCTTATCACTTTGGGCCCGGGTGCCATGAACTCAGATCCGAACCGTTTATGAATTTATCATTATATCCATGTTCTAGATCCAATCTTGCAAGTTATAGTCACCTAGTATGGTTATGACAACAATCGGGCCCACTCTCGTTGATGACCGTAGTTTGAGGAGTTTATGTATTTGCTATGTGTTAATGCTTTGTTCCGGTTCTCATTAAAAGGAGGCCTTAATATCCCTTAGTTTCCAATATGGACCCCACTGCCACGGGAGGGTGGGACAAAAGATGTCATGCAAGTTCTTTTAATAAAGCATGTATGACTATTTACGGAATACATGCCTACATTATATCGATGAACTGGAGCTAGTGTTGTATCGCCCTAGGTTATAACTGTCATATGATGAATATCACCCAACAAGTCACTGATCCAATGCCTACAAATTTATCTTATATTGTTCTTGCTAAGTTACTACTGTTGCTACTGCTATCGTTACTGCTACAATGTCACTACTATCAACCTTACTATTACCGTTACTACTACTGCTACCATCAAAACTATCATACTACTGTGCTACTAATCACTTTGCTGCAGATAATTAATCTCCAGGTGTGGTTGAATTGACAACTCAGCTGCTAATACCTTGAAATATTCTTTGGCTCCCCTTGTGTCGAATCTATAAATTTGGGTTGAATACTCTACCCTCGAAAACTGTTGCGATCCCCTATATTTGTGGGTTATCGAGACCTTTTGCTGGTGCCGTTGCCGGGGAGCATAGCTATATTTGTTGAGTCACTTGGGATTATTATCAATTTATCACTATGAAGAATCTGAAGGATCCAAAGACTAAGATATTTCCTTCAAGTACGAGGGGAGGTAAGAAACTGCCATCCAGTTCTGCTTTAGATTCACCTTCTGTTATGAGTAAACTTGCAGCACCTCCACCACATGCTATTAATTCTGATATGTCACAAGTTATTGATGATGCTACTTCTACTATGAATGATGCTTATGATGATGCTAGTACCATGCTCGATAATGATGATGTGCCACTTGTTGAATTTCTTGATGAACAAATTGCTAGAGTAATACAACATGATGTTGAATCTGATGATGAGCTTGAAACTGAAACTCCTGAAACACTTTATAGAGCTAGCCCTCCTAGATATGGATTGCCTAAGGTACCGGAAGGCTATGTTATGAGCGAAGGGGCAACTAGAGATAATATTGTTTGTAAGGATAGAGATGATCTAGAGAAATTATTACACAAGTATAAAGAAAAATCTATGAATGCTAGAAATAAATGTGATCCCGAGTTTGCTACTTCACATATTGTTATAGTTGATAAGGATTATGAATTCTCTGTCGACCCAGAGTTAATCACTTTGGTTGAATCTAATCCTTTCCATGGTTATGAAACTGAAACTGTTGTGGCACATCTTACTAAGTTGAATGATATAGCTACCCTTTTTGCTCATGATCAGAAGATCCTCTATTACTATATTCTCAAGTTATTTCCTTTCTCATTAAAGGGTGATGCGAAAGCTTGGTACAATACTCTTGCTCCTGGTTGTGTGCATAGTCCCCAGGATATGATTTACTACTTCTCTGAAAAATATTTTCCTGCTCATAAGAAACAAGCTGACATACATGAAATATTTAACTTTGTTCAAACTAAAGAAGATAGTCTCCCACAAGCTTGGGGGAGGCTTAGCCAGTTACTTAATGCTTGTCCTGATCATCCTCTTAAAAAATGAAATACTTGATATCTTCGGTAATGGACTAACCGATGCTTCTAGGGACTTCCTAGATAGTTGTGCTGGTTGTGTTTTCACGGAACGAACTATTGCTCGAGCTGAACAATTATTGAATCACATATTGAAAAACTATGATGATTGGACTATTCCTGAACCACCGCCTAAACTCACTCTGAAGAAGAGGGGTATATTATATCTCAGTCCTGAAGATATGCAAGAGGCAAAGAGAAGGAAAAAGGTATTAAAGCTGAGGATGTTATAAATTTACCTCCTATTGAAGAAATACATGGGCTTGATACACCACCACTGCCTAAGGTGGTAGAGGTAAATTATCTTATGAAGTTCAATGAAAATGATAATCCTATATGCATCCTAGCTAATGCCTTTATGAGTTTGATAATTACATTAGAAAGCAAGATCACTTCAATGCAAATGTTATGAAGCAACTGAAATACAACTCTGATATGATTGCTCGCTTAAGTGACTTGTTATTTATAATCTCAAATGATGTTAGAGGTGTAGGAAAACATGCCTCTATGGTTCAAACCCAATTAGAACAAGTTGCTAAATCTCAAAGAGAGTTACTTGATGAAATGAACAATAATATAAGTGACTTTGCTGTTAGAGTAGCAACTAGAGGAGGTAAAATGATTCAGGAACCACTTTATCATGAGGGACACCCAAAAAGAATTGAACAAGATTCGCAAAGAAATAACACTAGTGCACCTAAAAATAAAAACAAAAATAAAAATGATAGGACTTTGCATGCTTCTAGTGAACATGAAATAGACAAACCTCTTGATAATGAAAATGAAACTTCTATCTCTGATGCTGAAACTCAATCTGGTATTGAACATCCACCTAGTGATAATGAAAAAGACAATGATGAGGTTCATGAAGATACTCAAACAAATAGTGATAAGGAACCAAATAATGATGTTGAGATATAACCACCTGTTGATCTTGATAACCCACAACCTAAGAATAAAAGATATGATAAAAGATACTTTGTTGCTAGATAACACGGTAAATAAAGAGAACCGTGGGTTCAAAAACCTATGCCTTTTTCCACCCAAGTCAACTAAAAAGAATGATGATGAAGAATTTGAACGATTTGCTGAAATGCTGAGGCCAGTCTTTTTGCGTAATCCCTTGACTTATATCCTTAAAATGCCTCCTTATGCAAAGTATATGAAAGATATCATCACAAATAAGAGAAAAATACCAGAAGCTGAAATCTCCGCTATGCTTTCTAACTATACTTTCAAAGATGGAGTACCTATAAAACTTGGACATCGGGGAATACTAACTATACCTTGCTCTATCAAAAAGAATTATGTGAAAACTACTTTGTGTGATTTAGGAGCTGGTGTTAGTGTTATGCCTTTCTCTTTATATAAAAGACTTGACTTGAATAAACTCACACCTACAGAAATATCTTTGCAAATGGCTGACAAATCAACTGCCATACCTATCGGTATCTGTGAGGATGTGCCCGTTGTTGTTGCTAATGTTACTATTATGACTGACTTTGTTATACTTGAGATGCCCGAGGACGACAACACGTCGATTATCCTTGGTAGACCCTTCTTGAATACTGCAGGGGCTTTTATTGATTGCAATAAAAGGAAGGTCACTTTTCATATCAATGGTAATGAGAATACGGTGCACTTTCCAAAGAAACAATTCCAGGTGAATGGTATCAATGTTATTGAAAAATCTCCGACAATCAATATTGGAAGTTTTCAAATACCTCTACCTACTGTCAAGAAATATGAAATGCTTATTGTTGGGGAAATGCATATCTCCATTGAGGTAACTTAGTGATTTACGAAAGTTCTTCGGTTTCATGCTAATCGAAAGTGGTTGTTAATAAGACCTGATCAACCTTATTAATGAATCATTTTTGAGCAGTATGAAGTTGATGAATTTAGTAAGCACTACCTTCTGTCCTTACTTTTTGTTTCCTGTTTTGACTAGTTAAATAAAATAAAATGCCATGTTTTGTCTATTTTCTGAATTTCCCGTGCAATAAAAAAGTGACCCAAAAATATAAGTTCTCAGAATGCCCTAAAAATTAAACATGATTTTTTTCTGTATATTTCAGAATTTCTCGTGCAAATAGTACCAGAGGGAGGTGCACCAGGTGGGCACAATCCACCTGGGCACGCCAGGACCCCCAGGCGCGCCCTGGTGGGTTGTGGTCCCCACGTGGTCCCCTCACTTATCTCTTTAGCCCACATCATCACTTACCTTCAGAAAAAATACTCCATTGCTCTCTCTCCCGTGTTCTTGAGCTCAAACCTGCGGATTTCGATCTCTTAGCTCGAAGCTCCATTTCCGAAACTGTTTCGGGGGATTGTTGCTTGGTATGTGACTCCACCGTTTGTCAAATTCTTTTTTGTTTTAGTGGTTTACACTTTGAATAATTAGCTACTCTTGGTGCGGTTGTAGATGTTCTTGCATGTTGAATTCTTAGTGTTCTAAGTAGATTGAATGCTTGCTATGGCCTCTATATATCCCTGTGAGTAGTTGCTATCAATTTTATAAAGTTTTGTTGCTAAATTTTTGTCACCTCAAAATTTTTATTTTCAGATAATTGTACGCGAACATGAATATCTTCAGGAAGGCTTGAAGAACAACTCCAAGGGTGTTATCAGGGAGTCTTCTGACAGTGATCTCCACCCTCGGAGGTTGGCGGTGGTATGGCTGGGCGAATGGCCGCACACCCCGTTCCTACAGGAGGCTGGAATTCTTGAGGAATTCATGCAATATATTGCTAATGTCGGCCTCACCGACTTCATCGCAGATGAGTGTGACCAGTACCAAATCCTCACAAACATCTTTGTTCAAAGTTTTACTTTCCTGCCTAGGAATAATCCTTCTGAAGTGAGCTTTGATTTATATGCTGAAAACCATCAGACACCACTTACTGAATTTTGTAACATATGCCTGATCCCTTCTGATGGGAGCTTGGCTGAGCCTAGGATGACCGAGTTTGAGGCCTTTTATCGCACTTTGATGGTGGGTGATGAGAGAGGAGTGTCATCCATCACTGCCGCTGGCTTACATTTTCCTGTTGTTCGTTACTTTTCACTTTTCATTACTAAATGCTTGCTTGCTAGGTAGAAGGTGGGTGCACTTAGTTCACCAGACCTTGCTATTTTACGTCATGCACTTGAGGGCGTCAACACCAATAGCTTGGGAGCTATCATGGCTCATCGCCTGCATCTTAATAAATCCCCGGGTAAAATACATGGTGGGATTCTTGCTACTCATTTGGCGGCCCACTTTGAGGTTGAGATACGCCCTCATGACTACCCTCTAACCAAGGTTAACCTAGACCGATCAGCCATGAATCACCACCATTTCACTGATAATAACTCTCCTGACATCCCCATTCCTTATAACCTGGTCTTTAGCGTTAAAACTCGTGATATTATGCCCTTGCCTGCACCTGCTTTGTTTGATTCTACTGCCAGCCGCGGATATAGGATTATGCCTGAGGAAATTATCGCATATCGGAATGCTCAGGCTGCAGCAGAGGCACCACAGGAGGAGCCTCAGCAGTGGGATGAGTGGAAGCCCGCTCCTCAGCACCCCTACTATCCACCAGGCTACTGACCGATTACCAACTTAGGCCAAAAGCCTAATCTTGGGGGAGTACGTGTTTCCCACTGACGTTATATTCATGTCTACTTATCATTCTATTTGTCGGTGTTCACACTTTTTCATTTTATCGTTCATCCTTAGATTTATTTTCTTGCTCTATTCTTGTGTGTTTGAAAAACTTTAGAAAAACCAAAAAAATTAGTTGTAGTAATTTACTTTCTTTGCATGCTTAGTAGTATTAAAAACAAAACCCAAAAAGATTTCCTTGTTCTTCTTTTGTTTGTTGGGAGCTTTCCCATGTAAATATTTTTCTCGTTTTTGCTTTTCCCTTTTATTTGCTTGATCAAGAAAACCAAAAACTCCAAAATTATTTCAGTGTGTTTCTATGAATTTCTGTTTTCCTTTATCAAGTCATACCGAGGAGAAGACCATGATGAAAATGTTGAGTGGCTCTCATTTGCATTATGTTCATCTAATAAAGAGCCCATATTACCTTGTCTTCTCCTCTTGAATAAAATGTTTGCAGATTCCAGCTTAGTCCACGACACTGTTGCAATATTATCATTTCAAATCGTTTGGTCGTGCAAGTGAACGACAATAATGACGATATTAGGTGAACTGGCTGTGGAAGAGAGAAACAGGTATGAACTCGACTTGTTCTATTTTTGTAAATGTAACATCCCCAGCATCACACTACAGTAATCTCCCCTAATAACGGTCATGTCATCATGATCATCATGCCTAAATGCCACTTGTCCAAAATCTACTTCAAATTCAAATTGAAATTGCATGTCAAAAATTTGCTTCTTCTTTCATGCAATTAAAATAGTTCACAATATGACAAATATTCTCTAAGTATTTTTCATGTTAAACCAAAATCCTTGGAGTTCCCATATTGCCCCTGGAAATTAATTAGTGTTCCAACAACATTTAAATATGCCATTCCCAAATTCCAAAAATTCCTAGTCAAATCATCCTGCCTCCAAACTATTTTTGGCAATACCTAAAAATGTGGAGGAATTCATGGGCCAAGTCCCATATTTTTCCTAAATCCTTTGGATGCTCAAATAAATCTTTTCATCTCTCTATTTTAACAAAAAAAAGAGAAAGAGCACAGGTCACTGTGCACTGGCCGAGTGCATAGTGCCTGGCCCGAGCCAACTGGCCCAGCTGGCCACCGCGCCCCCCCTTGGACCTCAACCGACCTTCCCAAGGGCCTCGGCCCATCCCACCAGGCCGGCCCATTCCCCCTCACCGGTCGCCTCATGTTCCTCCGACCGGGCGGAACAGAGCGCGCCCGTCGCCATCCAACCACCTCACCGGCGACGCCCGACGAGAGGATAAGGCCCGGGACGCCTCGAGTCCTCCCCCTCACCTACCGCCGCTCCCGCTACTCCGTCCCCCCCGGCTCTCCCTCACCCACTCTCCCCTTCTCTCTCTCTCTCCCTCTCCTTCGTTTTGGAGAGGAGGCCGACGCGGTCGCTGCCGTGCCTCGCCCGTCCTCGCGGCCATCTAGCGCCGTTTGCCTCGCCATCATGCCCATCGTCTCCGCCGTCGTCGTCTATCCCGTCCCCGTCCGTGAGCACGAGCCGGGAGCCACTGCGGGGAGCGGATCGAGCCGCCCCCTTTCGCCTCTGTCGCCGGCGAACTCCGTCGTCTCCGGCAACTGCTGCTACTACTAATCTTATACCGGGCCACCTTGTGCCTCCCCGGTGAGCTCTCCTACCTTCTCCCTCTCCTTGCCGACTTGGCGCGCCCCCTAGCTGCTTTCCCCACGTGCGACCGAATGCAGTGCCGCGGAGCTGGTCGCCGGCGAGTCTCCGGTGACCAGTTGGTCACGGGCGTATGCCCGTAAGCTTCACCGCGCCGCACAGCACCTTCCTAGCCTTTCTCCCGAGTCGTAGCACGCCGTAGCTCCGTTTCATCGTCACCCGTGGCCGCTCCGCCGCAAACCTCGTCGCCGGCACCGTTTCCAGCCAAGTCCGCCCGTGCCATCACCACCAATCGACGCGGCGTCGAGTGGCCGTTCGAACGGACCCAGCCGCGTGTCGAACGACGCCTTAAAACGCTATTCCGACGAGGCCCGAGCGGCTTCGCCGCGTTCTAGCATCGCCGGCGGCGAGACGCCTGCCTCCGCCGACGTGGCTGGACGGGCCCCACCCCTGGCTCACTGCCAGTGGGCCCCGCGGGCCCCAGTTGACTGGGTTGACCCAGTCAACTGTTGACTGGGCAGCCCAGTGCCATTGACATGCAGGCCCCACCGTATAATTAGGCTAATTAAATGTTTTTATAAATAAAAGTAATTAGTAATCTAATCTTTCACTGACATCTGGGCCTAGTAGCTAATTAACCTCTGGATTAGTTTAATTTACTGTTAGAGTTAACAGAGGCTGACATGTGGGCCCCACGGGTCAGTTTAACCTGGTCAGCTGTCCTGTTGACTGCTGACGGCATTCCTATGTCATGCTGACGTCATATTCCATTTCTGTTAATATAAATAATGTCAGAATATGTTTGAAACTTAGAAAATTCATAGAAAATAAACCGTAACTCAGATGAAAATGTTTTCTATATGAAAGTTGCTCAGAAAAATCCAACGAATCCGAATATGTGGTCCGTTCATCTGTCACATGCCCCTAGCAGACTGAACATGGAACTTTCCCCCTCCGGTCATCTGTCTGACACAGGTCCGGAACCGGGAAAAATTCCCGGTTGACTTCCCCCCTTGCCTGTATCATGTAGCACCGCGTTAGAAAACATCTAGCTCTGCCTATTGTCCTGTTATGCTATGTTTGCTTTATATTTACTATTTCTTCCCCCTCTTCTCTCCGGTAGACCCCGAGATCGATGCTGCCCCTGTGATCGACTACGTCACCGACGACCCCTCCTTCTTGTCTGAGCAACCAGGCAAGCCCCCCCTTTGATCATCCCGATATCGCCCATTCCTTTCTCTCATGCTTGCATTAGATTTTGCTATTGTTATTGTTTGCTCCTATTCTGATGCATAGCCTACTTTTGTATCTGTTGTTGTACCTTGCCTGCTTATCCTAAATTGCTTAGTATAGGTTGGTTACTGATCCATCAGTGACCCCCACCTTGTCCTTGTTGCCCCTGCTTCATCTTTGAAGACCCGATCAACGGGCCCGAAGACCAGGCCCCGGTACCATACATCATTTTCCTCTTAGTTGCTCAACACTACTGGGTTACTATCGAGTACCGAGGGTGAACCTCTTCAGCACTTCTGATGTTAACCCTGTAGTGTAGTCATTTAGTCGTGGTCATCGAGGGTGATTTCCTCCTTAACCACTTCCGATACGACTCTGTCATGCAACCCCTCAAGTGTGAACCTCGGGGGTGATTCCTCTTACCTTCACCTTGATGATTACATCTAGTGGAATTCATCGAGGGTGATTCCTCGGGTTTTCCCCTTGATGTTTGGACATACGGATACTTGGACTTTACCTCTGTTACTTGGAAAGACGGTTCGACCCTGAGGGGTGCCCGCGCGAGCTTAATTGCGAGTGATGTGGAGTCGGGTTGACCTGGAGGGTGCCCGCGAGATAATTACGAGGCGTGGCCGGGCATTCCTAGCCCTTGCCGCTAGTCCTCGAGACGGGGCCATGGGGTCACATCTTTCGTGAGTCTCTGCTTGTTACCGCGCGTTCCTAATCCACTACGATTTGGATATTTGATCTGAAGGGCCTCTGGCCTGATAGCACTAACCATCACATGGGCATAGTATGGGCGTTCTGCGTCGTATGCATCAGCCGAAGCTTAATAGACGTCAGCGACTGAGCGGCGCGCGGCGGGTTGGACTGCGTAAGCGCCTGCCTTGTTGAAGGGGGTAGCTAGGTCTGCTCACCGGCCGCGTACGCAACATGCAGGAGTTCCCAGGGAGATGGCCCATGACCCCTGGGGGCATAGGTTTAGTCCGGCGTGCTGGCCTCTCTATTAAGCCTAGGTCGGGTTGCCGTGTATTGTTTGGCCGCGGCCGGGCATGACAAAGGAAAGTGTGTCCGGCCGGAGTTAATCGAGCGTGGCGGGTAAGTTGGTGCATCCCTGCAGGGAAGAAAACATCTATCGATAGCCTGTCCTACGGTAACGAACACTTGGAGTTGTATCCCGATCGATACAACTAGAACTGGATACTTGTGATGAGAATTGGATGATGATGAGTAATGGATTGTGATGATAACTGGATAGTATGGCTCTGGGATTTCTTTCTCGTAGGGGGTCGAGAAAGGATCTCCGGCCGAGGTTGATAACACTACTACCACTTTACGTTATGCTACTCTACTCCCTCCTGTTTGCTGCAAGATGGTGGTTTCCAGAAGATGCTAGTCTTCGATAGGACTACGCCTTCCCTCTATTCTGGCATTTCTGCAGTCGAGTCCACATATACAGCCTTCCTTTGATAATGTTGCATATGTAGTGTAGATCCTTGCTTGCGAGTACTTTGGATGAGTACTCACGGTTGCTTTGCTATCCCTTTTCCCCCTTTCTTCTTCTTTCCGGTTGATGCAACCAGATGTCGGAGCCCAGGAGCCAGACGCCACCGTTGATGCCTACTACTACGTGGACGCCGCCGACGACTAGGAGTAGTTAGGAGGCTCCCAGGCAGGAGGCCTTGCCTTTTTGATCGATGTTGCTTTTGTGCTAGCATTCTTAAGGCAAATTTGTCTAACTTATGTCTGTACTCAGATATTGTTGCTTCTGCTAACTCTTGTGTATTCGAGCTTCTGTATTCGAGCCCTCGAGGCCCCTGGCTTGTAATATAAAGCTTGTATTTTTTTAATTTGTGTCTAGAGTTGTGTTGTGACATCTTCCCGTGAGTCCTTGATCTTGATCGTACACATTTGCGTGCATGATTAGTGTACGATTGAATCGAGGGCGTCACAAGTTGGTATCAGAGCCGACTGCCTGTAGGTAGCCCCCTTTCCAACTCCTTGGCCGAAGTTGAGTCTAGTCACTGAAAAACTTTTACTAACATGGATGTGTGTCTTGCGGGCCCATGTCGCCATTGGGTGGTATTAGAATCTTTTATTCCTCGTCTATACTCTGGGATTCTGATCTCTCTTCTATTCGGGTAAAATGAATTTACTAACTACATTAGGTTCTCGTAACGACTTTCCTTGGAGAGCCCCTTCATTCCGGATGGTTGCCTGCTTCACCAAAAGACTTCGAAGATACTCTCCGATCTACTGCCGAGAACTTGTGTCATTTCTTTTATTATTCCTTAACACCGTTGAATCCTTATGGATAACTGCGTACCCTCACCGTTCATACTTCCATCCCTAGTTATTCTTGTTATTACAAGATACCCAAATGTATTCTCCAACTTTCGAGATCCCTTTTTCTGACTGCCTTGCAGCTCCTTTCCTCCTGAATAACCCTACGAAAAATTCCTCACACTTATCGGGGATTCGTTCATCCCCAGTTGATCTTATGTGTCACAAAATTCTTCGAATGCAATTCGATCTCCCAAGGATCCTCTGTAGCCTAGTGCCCCCGAAAGTCTTGTCTGCCTGCATTATGGTTAAATCCATATGTCTAGCAATATTCATTAACATCCTTTGTCCTTGTCATCCTGAGCCTATTGATTCTTTATGTTGCGATTGCTCGCAATAATCAGCCGAACCCTGAAATTTGACCTTCCGGATCATACGTCATTCTATACATGAGTTGGATCTCGGCCAATCATGTTGTAATGATTGTCCACCTAGTTCCCTTCAACTTGAATGTTGAATTATTTAGCTGTTTTTATAATCTGATGCCTTTGCATTCTTTCCCTCTTCTGATTGTCTGATTGAGTACTGATACTCACATCAGATCCATTGAGGACCGCTGAATCCTTTGTTGGATTATTATCCAGCAATGTCCTTCATATTCAAAATCTCGTGCGCTCTTCCCCTGATACATATTGCCTTCAGTAAATTGTATCCTCTTCTTGTTGTCAACCATGCTCTGCAATTGAGCTGATGTTATATGCTCTGGAAGTTAGTGGTAGGTGTTCCTAAGATACCCCTAGGGGTTGAACCTATGCCTTCCCTAATCCGTGTGAACTCTAAAGAGATGTGAGTAATACTCTTCTGGTGCTTCACCAGATAAATCTTTCGCACTACAAATTCTTCGAAAGCGAGATACGAATGAAAGGTTATACATTGAAGAAGTGGGAGTCGACCTTGAACCTTGTGTTCATGCCCATGGACTCGATGTAGAACTTATCATGGAAGCTGCTCGTAAAAATAATTCCCCTTGGTATAAGTTCATCTTGTACCTATATTTGGTCCTTTGCAATCGTTGTCCCGACCATGATTGTTCTTCTTTGACCCCATTTCGCGGGCAAGTTAAAGCACTTGTTCTGCAAATCGATATGCTTGTACAACCCCTATACCGAACTATCTCGAGTATTACCTCTACTGTCTCGAGGATATCATCCTATTGTACTACGTCCTATGAACCTTTCGATGGAGTGGTAATTTTTCCCTGTCATAGTAACTCCACGGCATCTGGGTTGTCATCAACCCAGACCACCGAACAATGAATCGATTTCGCTCGGTGATACATCACTCCTATTACTTTGTTGCTGTGGGGTTAGATACCACCTCACGTCATTCCTAGCCTGATTGGCTTTATCACTATCGTGCTAATTTTAACTGTGCTACCTGGTCCTTATGCCCGGAGCAACTTCCGACGATGAGCAAAGCTTGTGTCGATCTTCCGCATCCTATCATTTCATCTCGAACAACAAGTTTGATTTCGAGCTTGTGTCAAATCCGTGGTTCTCATGGTCTTTCACTTCATCTTTCCTTTTGTTTGTTGCCGTCGCTGCTCGATGGCATCTTCCTAGAATCTCCTGACAAAATTTTCGTGATCACCATCAACACTTTGATTTTTTCAGAGATGTCAATCGAATTCATGTGGAGAAATACCATCCTTGCTCTTCGATGATTTGTGATATCATTCATGACATCCTTGACTTTCTACCAACACAAACCTGGTTGTGTTTGGTTATTCCTTACGATCCGAGATAATCTTGGAAATATTCCTCTGTATCTCTTGTGATCTTTAGATCCAACCTTACTTGAAACACCATATCAATGCTACCACGAAGCATGACAGTGGTATTCCGAATATCGACAAGAACATTGGTAGCACATTACCAGAGGTTTTGGATCTATCATCCGGACACCGTTGCATGGATAACATCATGAATTTCCTTGCCCTTTATCTAAATGGTGATGTACTTGCTGTTGTAACATGTATATCATGCTCTACTTTCCCTTGGGAAGGATATACTCCCAATTCCTGTGTGTAAACACATTTTCCTTTCCATTGGCCCGATTAATTCGATAATTTCATTTTCCTTTCCATTGGTTTGGTTAACCTTCTTGTGATCTATATGATATAAGCAAAAATAATTCCCTGCTTATAAAATGCCCCGATGTACGACCTTGTCAGTGAGACCCTGTTACTATTGTTGATGACATTCTGGTAACCACTGATGGACGTAAACCTTGCTGATTGGTCCGCCTCGTTCAACAAGTAGAAATATGGTTCTCTTCGTTCCTCGCCCTTGGTACCAACATGGTTGCCAACATAACAGACAGACTATCCTCCGACAAAGCTTGCTATCATAACCGTGTAACATGTCACCGCTCTTTCTACTTTTAACCCACATGGTGGGCCCATAACCCACAGTTCCACAGGATCGAAGCCTGACTCTCCGATACAACCTTGATGCCGAAGTATCTTATGCTCTTGGCTTTGTGTGTTATCGTGAGCCACTTCCCGAGAGATGATCTATTCCCGATGCTCTGAACCCATTTCTCACACTCTGTTCAGGTATCAATAGTTTGTCCATTCGCTTGAAACTTCCTATTGTACCTTCATACTTTGCTCTCGATGTTTATTAAGTTTCAACTCAAGAGTTACTTCTGCCACATTCCCTGAATTGATCACCAGATAATTAACCCTATAAGGGTCAGTTCTCCCGAAGTTACTCTTTACTTCCCCACTTAAATCTCGGGATGAGATTTCTTGTAGTGGAGGAGACTTGTAACATCCCCAGCATCACACTACAGTAATCTCCCCTAATAAAGGTCATGTCATCATGATCATTATGCCTAAATGCCACTTGTCCAAAATCTACTTCAAATTCAAATTCAAATTGCATGTCAAAAATTTGCTTCTTCTTTGATGCAATTAAAATAGTTCACAATATGACAAATATTCTCTAAGTATTTTTCATGACGAAAATCCTTGGAGTTCCCATATTGCCCTTGGAAATTAATTAGTGTTCCAACAGCATTTAAATATGCCATTCCCAATTTCCAAAAATTCCTAGTCAAATCATCCTGCCTCCAAACTATTTGTGGCAATACCTAAAAATCTGGAGGAATTAATGGGCCAAGTCCCATATTTTTCCTAAATCCTTTGGATGCTCAAATAAATCTTTTCATCTCTCTATTTTAACAAAAAAAAGAGAAAGAGCACAGGTCACTGTGCACTGGCCGAGTGCACAGTGCCTGGCCCGAGCCAACTGGCCCAGCTGGCCACTGCGCCCCCCCCCTTGGGCCTCAGCCGACCTTCCCAAGGGCCTCGGCCCATCCCAGCAGGCCGGCCCACTCCCCCTCACCGGTCGCCTCCTGTTCCTCCCACCGGGCGGGACAGAGCGCGCCCGTCACCATCCAACCACCTCGCCGGCGACGCCCGACGAGAGGATAAGGCCCGAGACCCTCAAGTCCTCCCCCTCACCTACCGCCGCTGCCGCTACTCCGTCCCCCTGGCTCTCCCTCACCCACTCTCCCCTTCTCTCTCTCTCCCTCTCCTTCGTTTTGGAGAGGAGGCCGACGCGGTCGCCGCCGTGCCTCGCCCGTCCTCACGGCCATCTAGCGCTGTTCGCCTCGCCATCGTGCCCATCACCTCCGCCGTTGTCGTCTACCCCGTCCACGTCCGTGAGTGCGAGCCGGGAGCCACTGTGGGGAGCGGATCGAGCCGCCCCCTTTCGCCTCTGTCGCCGGCGAACTCCGTCGTCTCCGGCAACTGCTGCTGCTACTAATCTTACACCGGGCCACCTTGTGCCTCCCCGGTGAGCTCTCCTACCTTCTCCCTCTCCTTGCCGACTTGGCGCGCCCCCTAGCTGCTTTCCCCACGTGCGCCCGAACGCAGCGCCGCAGAGCTCGTCGCCGGCGAGTCTCCGGTGACCAGTTGGTCACGGGCGTATGCCCGTTAGCTTCACCGCGCCGCGCAGAACCTTCCTAGCCTTTATCCCGAGTCGTAGCACGCCGTAGCTCCGTTTCATCCTCACCCGTGGCCGCTCCGCCGCAAACCTCGTCGCC
Organism: Triticum dicoccoides; assembly: GCF_002162155.2. Lineage (NCBI taxonomy): Eukaryota > Viridiplantae > Streptophyta > Magnoliopsida > Poales > Poaceae > Triticum > Triticum dicoccoides. Next base: position 676,618,367 of record NC_041387.1, read on the forward strand.
GGCGCCGTTTCCGGCCAAGTCCGCCCATGCCACCACCACCAATCGACGCGGCGTCGAGTGGCCGTTCGAACGGACCCAGCCGCGTGTCGAACGACGCCTTAAAACGCTATTCCGACGAGGCCCGAGCGGCTCCTCCGCATTCTAGCGTCGCCGGCGGCGAGACGCCTGCCTCCGCCGACGTGGCTGGCCAGGCCCCACCCCTGGCTCACTGCCAGTGGGCCCCGCGGGCCCAGTTGACTGGGTTGACCCAGTCAGCTGTTGACTGGGCAGCCCAGTGCCATTGACATGCAGGCCCCACCATATAATTAGGCTAATTAAATGTTTTTATAAATAAAAGTAATTAGTAATCTAATCTTTCACTGACATGTGGGCCCAGTAGCTAATTAACCTCTGGATTAGTTTAATTTACTGTTAGAGTTAACAGAGGCTGACATGTGGACCCCACGGGTCAGTTTAACCTGGTCAGCCGTCCTGTTGACTGCTGACGTCATTCCTACGTCATGCTGACGTCATATTCCATTTATGTTAATATAAATAATTTCAGAATATGTTTGAAACTTAGAAAATTCATAGAAAATAAACCGTAACTCAGATGAAAATGTTTTCTATATGAAAGTTGCTCAGAAAAATCCAACGAATCCGAATAAGCGGTCCGTTCATCTGTCACATGCCCCTAGCATGCTGAACATGGAACTTTCCCCCTCCGGTCATTTGTCTGACACAGGTCCGGAACCGGGAAAACATTCCCGGTTGACTTCCCCCTTGCCGGTATCGTGTAGCACCACGTTAGAACACATCTAGCTCTGCCTGTTGTCCTGTTATGCTATGTTTGCTTTATATTTACTGTTTTCCCCCTCTTCTCTCCGGTAGACCCCGAGACCGATGTTGCCCCTGTGATCGACTACGTCACCGACGACCCCTCCTTGTCTGAGCAACCAAGAAAGCCCCCCCTTTGATCATCCCGATATCGCCCATTCCTTTCTCTCATGCTTGCATTAGATTTTGCTACTGTTATTGTTTCCTCCTATTCTGATGCATAGCCTGCTTTTGTATCTGCTGTTGTACCTTGCCTGCTTATCCTAAATTGCTTAGTATAGGTTGGTTAGTGATCCATCAGTGACCCCACCTTGTCCTTGTTGCCCCTGCTTCATCTTTGAAGACCCGATCAACGGGACCGAAGACCAGGCCCCGGCACCGCACATCACTTTCCTCTTAGTTGCTCAACACTACTGGGTTAGTATCGAGTACCAAGGGTGAACCTCTTCAGCACTTCTGATGTTAACCCTGTAGTGTAGTTATTCAGTCGTGGTCATCGAGGGTGATTTCCTCCTTAACCACTTCCGATACGACTCTGTCGTGCAACCCCTCAAGTGTGAACCTCGGGGGTGATTCCTCTTACGTTCACCTTGATGATTACATCTAGTGGAATTCATCGGGGGTGATTCCTCGGGTTTTCCCCTTGATGTTTGGACACACGGATATTTTACTTTACCTCTGTTACTTGGAAAGACGGGTCGACCCTGAGGGGTGCCCGCGCGAGCTTAATTGCGAGTGATGTGGAGTCAGGTTGACCTGGAGGGTGCCCGCGAGATAATTACGAGGCATGGCCGGGCATTCCTAGCCCTTGCCGCTAGTCCTCGAGACGGGGCAATGGGGTCACATCTTTCGTGAGTCTCTGCTTGTTACTGCGCTTTCCCAATCCACTACGATATGGATATTTGATCCGAGGGGCCTCTGGCTTGATAGCACTAACCATCACGTGGGCATAGTATGGGCGTTCTGCGTCGTATGCATCAGCCGAAGCTTAATAGACGTCAGCGACTGAGCGGCGTGCGCCGGGTTGGACTGCGTAAGCGCCTGCCTTGTTGAAGGAGGTAGCTAGGTCTGCTCACCGGCCGCGTACGCAACGTGCAGGAGTTCCCGGCGAGATGGCCCGTGACCCCTGGGGGCATAGGTTTATTCCGGCGTGCTGGCCTCTCTATTAAGCCTATGTCGGGTTGCGGCATATTGTTTGGCCGAGGCCGGGCATGACCCTGGAAAGTGTGTCCGGCCGGAGTTAATCGAGCATGGTGGGTAAGTTGGTGCACCCCTGCAGGGAAGAAAACATCTATCGATAGCCTGTCCTACGGTAACGGACACTTGGAGTTGTATCCCGATCGATACAACTAGAACTGGAAACTTGTGATGAGAATTGGATGATGATGAGTAATGGATTGTGATGATAACTGGATAGTATGGCTCTGGGATTTCTTTCTCGTAGGGAGTCGAAAAAGGATCTCCGGCCGAGGTTGATAACACTACTACCACTTTATGTTATGCTACTCTACTCCCTCCTGTTTGCTGCAAGATGGTGGTTTCCAGAAGATGCTAGTCTTCGATAGGACTAGGCCTTCCCTCTATTCTGGCATTTCTGCAGCCCAGTCCACATATACAGCCTTTCTTTCATAATGTTGCATATGTAGTGTAGATCCTTGCTTGCGAGTACTTTGGATGAGTACTCACGGTTGCTTTGCTCTCCCTTTTCCCCCTTTCTTCTTCTTTCCGGTTGATGCAACCAGATGTCGGAGCCCAGGAGCCAGACGCCACCGCTGATGCCTACTACTACGTGGAGGCCGCCGATGACCAGGAGTAGTTAGGAGGCTCCCAGGCAGGATGCCTTGCCTTTTTTATCGATGTTGCTTTTGTGCTAGCCTTCTTAAGGCAAACTTGTCTTACTTATGTCTGTACTCAAATATTGTTGCTTCCGCTAACTCTTGTGTATTCGAGCTTATGTATTCAAGCCCTCTAGGCCCCTGGCTTGTAATATAAAGCTTGTATTTTTTTAATTTGTGTCTAGAGTTGTGTTGTGATATCTTCCCGTGAGTCCTTGATCTTGATCGTACACATTTGCGTGCATGATTAGTGTACGATTGAATCGAGGGCGTCACAGTAAATATGTTTAACCTAGTATCCAAGCTTCAGCCTATTATGATCTTGCAATGACAATTAGAGATGATAGTTTCTCATGCCATGCATAAGTAGCTAGGAGTGAATAATGACTTATCTTGGATATCAACATTGCGTTAAAATGATTGTGATGTAATGATGATATGGTATCCTCCTGTGAATGTTCAAGTGGCTTGACTTGGCACATGTTCATGCATGTAGTTGAATCAAAACCAACACAGCCTCTATGATATTTATGTTCATGGTTTCCATATCCTACTCATGCTAGTGTCCAATGTTACTTATGCATAATGCATGGTTATGATAGTTGTTGCTCTCTAGCTGGCCGCTTCTCAATCTAAATTGCTAGCCTTCGCTTGTACTAAGTGGGAACTCTAGTTGTACATCAAAAACCTTGAACCCAAAGTTATTCCATAGGGGTCCACCATACCTACCTATATGTAGTATTACCTTGCCGCCCTAAGTAAATTTGCATGTGCCACCTCTAAAAACTTCCAAAAATTGTCCTTTTTGTGTGCCTGGATCGTTCGTGGAACGACAAGAGGTGGTCGGTATCTTCCATGCTAAGCGGGTTATTCTCAGGTCGAGTGTTTATTCAACCGCCATAGCACGAGAAAAGGGCGGTAATAGGGATGCCCAGTCCCAAACTGAAAAAATGAAAAATAGTTCATCTCTGAAATAATCAAACAAAAACTCCCAGTTGAGTCAAAACCTTTACTTTTATCGCTTGGGAACCGCCACTAGAGTGCTTAGCATGGAAGATATTGATAACTGATGGTCGTGAAGTGAATAAGAAGGGTGCATGTCTCAAAATATCATTTATCTCTGTTTTAATAATTGAGCCCTGGCACCTCTGCAAATCACTGCTTCCCTCTACGAAGGGAATATCTATTTACTTTTATGTTGTGTCACCACCTTCTAAAACAAGCGCTAGAAAGTGAGTAGAGCACAACTGTCATGATTTATGCATTATGTGTAGCTAATGTTGGGTGCATCATGATTGGATCTTTTCTACCATGAATTACAATGTTTAGTCGCTGCTCGAACTTTGGAGGTGCTCTACATTTATGTTTTGCGGTCTTAAAAAAGGCTAGCGAGATACCACTATTGTCATAATATATCATGGTTGTTTTGACAATGTGATGCTGTTTGTGATATTTTATTATTGCTCGCTAGCTGATTATGTCATTGATATGAGTCATTATAATCTTTAAATGTTATTGTTGACATGGTTAGTTATAATGTTGGTTGAAAACCTGGGTGTTGTTTAAGCTTATTTATGCAAACAAGAGCAAAAGAGTTCGTAAAAGTTTTTCTTTCTCACTTTTAGTTTATCAACCGAATTGCTTGAGGACAACCAAAGGTTTAAGCTTGGGGGAGTTGATACATCTCCAACGTATATACTTTTTCTCACGCTTTTCCTCTTGTTTTGGATTCTAGTTTTCATGATTTGAATGAAACTAACCCCGGACTGACGCTGTTTTCAGCAGAACAACCATGGTGTTGTTTTTGGGCAGAAATAAAAGTTCTCGGAATGGAATGAAACTTTGCGACGATTTTTTATATCAATAATAAGAATTTATGGAGCCAAGACCTGCCGGAGAGGGGCATCTGGGTGGGCACAACCCACCAGGGCGTGCCCCCCTCTCCTGGCGCGCCCAGGTGAGTTGTACCCACCTGGTGGCCCCGCAGACGACCCCCTGATACTATAAAATCACATATGTCTAGAAAAAAAACTCAGGGAGAAAGAATTATTGCAATCCACGAGATGGAGCTGCCGCCAAGCCCTGTTCTTCCTCGGGAGGGCAGATCTGGAGTCCGTTTGGGGCTCCGGAGAGGGGGGTCTTCGTTCTTCGTCATAACCAACCCATCTCCATTGCCAATTCCATGATGCTCCCCATCGGGAGTGAGTAATTCCTTCGTAGGCTCGCTGGTCGGTGAGGATTGGATGAGATTCATCATGTAATCGAGGTAGTTTTGTTAGGCCTCATCCCAAGTATATACTATGTTCTTAGATTGATGTTGCTATGACTTTGCTATGCTTAATGCTTGTCACTTTGGGCCCGGGTGCCATGAACTCAGATCAGAACCATTTATGAATTCATCATTATATCGATGTTTTAGATCCGATCTTGCAAGTTATTGTCACCTACTACGGTTATGATCCGACAACCCGGAGTGACAGCAAGCGGGCCCACTCTCAGTGATGACCGTAGTTTGAGGAGTTCATGTATTCACTATGTGTTAATGCTATGTTCCGGTTCTCTATTAAAAGGAGGCCTTAATATCCCTTAGTTTCCAATATGGACCCGCTGCCACGGGAGGGTAGGACAAAAGATGTCATGCAAGTTCTTTTAATAAAACACGTATGTCTATTTACGAAATACATTCCTATATTATATCGATGAACTGGAGCTAGTGCCATATCGCCCTAGGTTATAACTGTCACATGATGAATATCATCCAACAAGTCACCGATCCAATGCCTACGAGTTTATCTTATATTGTTCTTGCTAAGTTACTATTGTTGCTACTGCTATCGTTACTACTACAATATCACTGCTATCGTTGTTACTGTTACCGTTACTACTGTTGCTATCATCAAAACTAGCATACTACTGTGCTACTAATCACTTTGCTGCAGATAATCAATCTCCAGGTGTGGTTGAATTGACAACTCAACTGCTAATACCTTCAAATATTCTTTGGCTCCCATTGTGTCTAATCTATAAATTTGGGTTGAATACTCTACCCTCGAAAACTGTTGTGATCCCCTATACTTGTGGGTTATCAAAAACGCCCTTAGGCCACATAGTTTGCCATTCCAAGATGCACCCTTATGAACAATATGAGATCATTTGAACAAACTATGCGATGAATGTGGCCATAAGATTGATCATTTGGCTTGAAAGCCATGAATCTTCACACATGATAGCTCATTTCTGAGAACACTATTTAAAAAGAATTGTCATATTACAGGTTTATTATTTTCCTAGTAACTTGGTCACATACAATGACACAATGCGAAGGTTTTCCAATTTTTTGATTTTTTTTTGCATTTTTTATGCCCGTTTCAAAATGCCGTCAAAATGGCGGGCATGGCCGTTCCTTGCTAGTGGTTGAATCTTGGGTTTATTTTGGTGTTTCTCTGATTAAATAGATACTTATGTACCCAGAAAAGATCTTTGGAAAAAATAAAGAGTAAACTATGAGGCATTTGCAGTTCAAATTTGACCCGCTTCCTACTGAATCGGCGAAAATTTATCTTTTTCACCAGAGGTGGAACAAAGCTTTTGACACCCAAACATTTGGTCAACTTTGCATTAAATATGTCCTATTATTTTAGAAAAATGATTTGGTACAATTTTGCAACAAATATATGGTAGATCCTTCACAAGCAAACTCATGTTGGGCACTCAGAAAATGGAAATAATTTTTTTTGCACAATGAAAATGAGAACCTCCAAATCAACATTGTTTATCATCCCAAGTTACACACATGTGCACACTATTGATTAATTTTAACAAACTATAAGAAGGTAATATGTTGAATGTTACCCGAAATAAGGGGGTAAAAAATATAAGAGAAACAAAAGGAAAAAAACAAATTACATAGGCTTAGTCCAGATTGGTGGAGTTAGTTGTGGCATGGATCGCTGACATGGCGAACATCTGTCCATCTATACATCCATCCATCTGTCTATCCTTCCGTCCATCCATCCCACCACCATAGCATACCCCTCTCCCCTCAACCCAACCCCACTCTCTCTTGCGCGAACCCTAGCGTCCTCCCTTGCTGCCACCACCTCCAGCCCCCGATCCCGGTGACCAGCACACCAACATGAACCGACGTCTGGCGAGATCCTGGCAACACAGCAGCCGCCCTCCCCGCCGCGGCTCGAGGGCAGGCAGTAGCAGCCCCTCCCGCCACCCAGGCTGGCAGCAGCCCCTCCCTTCGCCCTCCTTGATCTAGATCCCTCGCCGCCAACCACCCCTCCCCATGCCGCCACCCACCTCCACCAAACCTCCCCTTCCC
>NC_041387.1:676625773-676684886 GCF_002162155.2 Triticum dicoccoides
AACCACCCCTCAGATCCTCGGCCCCAATGCATAACCCCCTCATCCCCCTCGTCCTCGACCAACCTCGCCGCCTGCCCATCCGACACCCCAGAGGCGGCCTACACCCCGCGACCCGGTGGGGTACGAGACGCGTGATGTCCTCGTCCTCCTCGGCCGGCGGCGAGGGGAGACGGCCAAGGATCTCGGCGACCTCGCACTCTTCCTCGCTCTGCTCTGCCGTCCGGCCTCCGGCTGCTCGCGGTCGACCTGCACAACCTCCTCTCTCTCCAGCCATCGTCTGCTGCTCCCACGCCATGGAGCTGACCACCACCGACGATGATCTGCTTCTTCCTGTCCATGGAGGTGTGCATCTTCCATTCAAGGTGCCCATATTCCCCTATCCTCTTGGATTGATTTCATTTGATCCAACCACCATCTTCCGTTGAAATCTACCACTTCTTGCACTTGGTTCAGTTCAGAAAACCTGCAAATTCTACCTGATTTGTTAATCATGTATCTTCATGTTTGATTAGTAGATGCATGCTTTCACCTGCCTTGTATGAATTGGTGGTTGCTTATTAGGCACGATGGTACATGCACATGGTTTGGTCACATGGAAATTGGGATGGAATTGGGCAGGCAGTTAGGCATGATGGTTGGTTGCAGCTGCCTGATACGTCTCCAACGTATCTATAATTTATGAAGCATTCATGCTATTTTATTATCTGTTTTGAATGATTATGGGCTTTATTATACACTTTTATATTACTTTTGGGACTAACCTATTAACCGGAGGCCCAGCCCATATTGTTGTTTTATTGCCTGTTTCAGTATTTCGAAGAAAAGGAATATCAAACGGAGTCCAAACGGAATGAAACATTCGACAGCGTTATTTTTGGGAAGAATATCATCCTGGAGACTTGGAGTTTACGTCAGAAAATCCTCGAGGAGTCCAGGAGATAGGGGGCGCCACCCTACTGGGCACGCCCCCTGTCTCGTGGGCCCCTCGAGCACCTCCCGGCCGACTTCTTTCGCCTATATAAGCCTACGTACCCTAAAAACATCGAAAAATCAAGATAGATCGGGAGTTCCGCCGCTGCAAGCCTCTGTAGCCACCAAAAACCTCTCGGTAGCCCTTCCCGGCTCCCTGCCAGAGGGGGATCCTTCACCGGTGGCCATCTTCATCATCCCGGCGCTCTCCATGATGAGGAGGGAGTAGTTCACCCTCAAGGTTTAGAGTATGTACCAGTAGCTATGTGTTTGATCTCTCTCTCTCTCTCGTGTTCTCTCTCATGTTCCCTCTATAGCACGATCTTGATGTATCCCGAGCTTTGCTATTGTAGTTGGATTTTATGATGTTTCTCCCCCTCTACTTTCTTGTGATGAATTGAGTTTTCCCTTTGAAGTTATATTATCGGATTGAGTATTTTATGGGAACACTTGATGTATGTCTTGTCGTGCTTATCTGTGGTGACAATGGGATATCATGTGCCTCTTGATGTATGTTTTGGTGACCAACTTGCGGGTTCCGCCCATGAACCTATGCATAGGGGTTGGCACACGTTCTTGACTCTCCGGTAGAAACTTTGGGGCACTCTTTGAAGTACTTTGTGTTGGTTGAATAGATGAATCTGAGATTGTGTGATGCATATCGTATAATCATGCCCACGGATACTTGAGGTGACAATGGAGTATCTCGGTGACATTAGGGTTTTGGTTGATTTGTGTCTTAAGGTGTTATTCTAGTACGAACTCTATGATAGATTGAGCGGAAAGAATAGCTTCATGTTATTTTACTACGAACTCTTGAATAGATAGAACAGAAAGGATAACTTTGAGGTGGTTTCGTACCCTACCATAATCTCTTCGTTTGTTCTCCGCTATTAGTGTCTTTGGAGTGACTCTTTGTTGCATGTTGAGGGATTGTTATATGATCTATCTATGTTATTATTGTTGAGAGAACTTGCACTAGTGAAAGTATGAACCTTAGGCCTTGTTTCCTACCATTGCAATACCGTTTACACTCACTTTTATCGCTTGCTACCTTGCTGTTTTTATAATTTCAGATTACAAATACCTTTATCTACCATCCATATTGCACGTGTATCACCATCTCTTCGCCGAACTACTACACCTATACAATCTACCATTGTATTGGGTGTGTTGGGGACACAAGAGACTCTTTGTTATTTGGTTGCAGGGTTGTTTGAGAGAGACCATCTTCATCCTACGCCTCCCACGGATTGATAAACCTTAGGTCATCCACTTGAGGGAAATTTGCTACTGTCCTACAAACCTGTGCACTTGTAGACCCAACAACATCTACAACAAGAAGGTTGTGTAGTAGACATCACTGCCTTGTTTAAATAAATTAGAGGACCATTTCTAATTACTTGCACGCAACACTCACTCAAGCATATGATTCTTACCAAGTCAAATGTTTTGAAAGGAGAACGCTTAGTTCTGCTCTAGCTGGCATAATAAACACATCGATGTGGCGGTGCTACCGGCCCTCTAACCGACAAGAAAATATATTAGCAATTGTACATACATCACATGTTTAGTGGCAATTCACATGCTTGGAGATAGTAAGGTTTTCTACTGTGTAATTTGATTCCTATGCTTGGAGACAGCAAGATTCATATACCGTGAACTAACATTTTCCTGATCATGATTGTGCAGTTAAGTCCCTCGAGAGCAATGGGAGGAGGCAACGACGGCCATGGGTACCCGCCCGGTGGCCAGGGGGATACCCTCCAGCAGGGTACCCGCCGCCGGAGGGAGGATACCCTCCACAGCAAGGCTACCCGCCTGCAACTGAAGCTTACTCACCTGCACCTGGGGCATACTGATGACCCACAAGTGTAGGGGATCTATCGTAGTCCTTGCGATAAGTAAGAGTGTCGAACCCAACGAGGAGTAGAAGGAAATGACAAGCGGTTTTCAGTAAGGTATTCTCTGCAAGCATTGAAATTATCGGTAACAGATAGTTTTGTGATAAGGTAATTCGTAACGGGTAACAAGTAACAAAAGTAAATAAGGTACATCAAGGTGGCCCAATCCTTTTTGTAGCAAAGGACAAGCCTGGACAAATTCTTATATGAAGGAAAACGCACCCGAGGACACATGGGAATTATCGTCAAGCTAGTTTTCATCATGCTCATATGATTCGTTTTCGTTACTTTGATAATCTGATATGTGGGTGGACCAGTGCTTGGGTGATGCCCTTCCTTGGAAAAGCATCCCACTTATGATTAACTACTCTCACAAGCATCTGCAACTACGAAAGAGGAATTAAGGTAAACCTAACAATAGCATGAAACATATGGATCCAAATCAGCCCCTTACGAAGCAACGCATAAACTAGGGTTTAAGCTTCTGTCACTCTAGCAACCCATCATATACTTATTACTTCCCAATGCCTACCTCTAGGCCCAAACAATGGTGAAGTGTCATGTAGTCGACGTTCACATAACACCACTAGAGGAAAGACAACATACATCTCATCAAAATATCAAACGAATACCAAATTCACATGACTACTTATAGCAAGACTTCTCCCATGTCCTCAAGAACAAACGTAACTACTCGCAAATCATATTCATGATCATAATCAGAGGGGTGTTAATATGCATATAGGATATGAACATATGATCTTCCACCTAATAAACCAACTAGCATCAACTACAAGGAGTAATCAACACTACTAGCAACCCACAGGTACCAATCTGAGGCTTTGAGACAAAGAACAGATACAAGAGATGAACTAGGGTTTGAGAGAAGATGGTGCTGGTGAAGATGTTGATGGAGATTGACCCCCTCCCAATGAGAGGATCGATGGTGATGACGATGGTGATGATTTCCCCCTCCCGGAGGGATGTTTCCCCGGCAACAGAGCTCCGCCGGAGCCCTAGATTGGTTCCGCCTCGTGGCGGCGGTGTTTCGTCTCGAAAGCTTCCTCCTTATTTTTTCCCAGGGTGAAAGACTTCATATAGCCAAAGATTGGCACCGGAGGCCTAACAGGTAGCCCACGAGGCAGGGGGCGCGCCCAGGGGGGTAGGGCGCGCCCCCCACCCTCGTGGACGGTGGGTGGCCCCCCTCTGGTATTTTCTTTGCTCAGTATTTTTATTAATTCCAAAAATAACTTCGGTGGAGTTTCAGGACTTTTGGAGTTGTGCAGAATAGGTCTCTGTCAGTGTCAAAACCGGCGGATCTTGGGTAGGGGGTCCCGAACTGTGCGTCTAGGCGGATGGTAACAGGAGACAAGGGACACGATGTTTTTACCCATGTTCGGGCCCTCTCGATGGAGGTAAAACCCTACTCCTGCTTTATTAATATTGATGATATGGGTAGTACAAGAGTAGATCTACCACGAGATCAGAGAGGCTAAACCCTAGAAGCTAGCCTATGGTATGATTGCTGTTTGTCCTACAGACTAAAACCCTCCGGTTTATATAGACACCGAAGAGGATTAGGGTTACACCGGGTCGGTTACAATGGTAGGAGATATACATATCCGTATCGCCAAGCTTGCCTTCCACGCCAAGGAAAGTCCCATCCGGACACGGGATGAAGTCTTCAATCTTGTATCTTCATAGTCCAGGAGTCCGGCCGAAGGCTATAGTCCGGCCATCCGGACACCCCCTAATCCAGGACTCCCTCAGTAGCCCCCGAACCAGGCTTCAATGACGATGAGTCCGGCGCGTAGATAGTCTTCGGTATTGCAAGGCGGGTTCTTCTCCAAATCCTGTGTACCTGTTGAATAGTGACCGGCTTCTCGTAAATATCGTGCTCCTTGGCTTCCACGCCCAATAATGGCCATCTTCCACGTGTTTGAATGAATGCGAAAAGCCAGGGTATTTTTACATTTACCCCCCTAGCTGCGCAAATGAGCTGCCTATATAAGGGACGGGGATCTAGATCCGAATCGCACCATCTTCACTTCGCAAGCTTTCATCGGAGCGCACCTGACAGAAATCCATTCCATCATGGACGGTCGACGCGGCTCCTCCTCTCGCCCTCCCAGTCCTCAGCCTGGAGATTGGGAGAGATGCTCCGTCCCGCACAGCGAGCTAGTGATGCTGCAAACCAAGGGATTTCTCCCCCGGGCCTTCATGGTTCCGGTTCGAGCCGGACTCGCCACCTATAAGGGCGGAAAACAAGAGGAGAGTGTCCCTAGTCTCTCCCAAGGAGAGCGGGTATGCGTTGTCCCTTATTTGATAAGAGGGCTCGGATTTCCAATTCATCCGTTTCTCCGAGGGCTCCTGGAGTTCTATGGCCTCCAGTTGCACAACCTTACGCCTGCCTCCGTTCTGCATATTGCGGGCTTCGTGGCCCTTTGCGAGCTATTTTTGGGCATCGAGGCTCATTTCGCGCTGTGGAAGAGGTTGTTCTGCCTCGTACCCCGTTCTCAGGAGGGGTCGATATATCAAGTGGGCGGAGCCTAACTATGGCGCATCACCGGGACCAGATATCTATCCAGAACCCTGAAGAAGGCGTCCGAAGACTGGCCTTCGGAACGGTTTTATATAGAAGATGTTCCCCTGCCGGACCCTGTTCGGATCGGCTTCCTGGAGTTCAGTAATGCTCCTTTGAAGAAACGCCTAAGCTGGCATCCACGGAGCCCTCAGAGGGAAAATGACAGGGACGTCCTTTACCTGATGAGCCGAATAAGGTTGTTGGCTCATTCCGGACTGACCATGATTGGAGTCATGGCTACATGCATTATGCGGGGGGTGCAGCCGCTCCAGTATAGAGGCCACCCCATGTGGGATTTCAACGGGGAGGATGATGCCACCCGCTATGGCCGTAAGGGGCCGGGATCGGTCGCCGATCTGATGAAGACCTTGTCCGCATTGTACAAGGGAGAAGAGGAGGAATTTCTTCGCGTCAACCCACAGGACGGATTTTCTATGAACAATCCTCCAAGCTAGGTAAGCGAACATTTCTTTTTGCCCGTCCAATCCATATTCCCATAGTCAAGTATCTCATTTTGTGATTTCGACGCAGGAACTGCGCCAGGCCGTAAAGGATATAAACAGCCTGCCTCCACAACCCGAAGATCCGGAACGGTTCCTCGATCCGGCCTCCCAAGAGGATCCGGACATATCGGTGGAGCTGATCGATAGGGTATTTCACCAACTGAGCATTGATAATGCCCTGGTTGCCATTATGGCCGATTACCCCGGAATACTTCTAGCCTCACAGGTAACTGAGACCAAAGCCCCAGTACTTTGAGAATGATTCACCCATGCTTATTTTTTATCACCGTATACCAACGGTGTCTTGCAGTGGGAGCCCTTGAGGCGGAAGACCGAGCCTGCGGCGGCTGGCCAGCAAGGGGCAGCACGCCCCAGCAGGCTAAAAAGAAGTGCGGTCCGGATTGAAACGCCGGCGCAACGGTATGGCGTGTCACCTTATTCCCAGGTTTTATTCCGGAAGGTATACTGAAACTTGTGCTTTCTTCAGGGAAAAGAGCGCTCGCTGGACTATGTCCGGAGAGGTTGCCAATCGAGCCTCCGCCAGCCAGGTTTCAAAGCCAGGCCCAGAAGTGGAGGCGAACACGAGGCGTGCGCCGGATGCTCCTCCGACAGAGGATGCCGACAGATTATCCGCCACCAACTCGGAGGTGGAGAGTGCCAAGAATCACAGGCGTCACCGGACTATTCTTCGTGATGCATGTTTCTCCCAAGAGGCATTGAATGCCTTCAATTCGGGAGATGCGCACCTCCGTGCTGCTCGGAATGGTCTAGCCAGAGCCACGGAGCAGTATGTGAAAGACATACGGTTGAGAAAATTTGATGGTTATATATACCAGTAGCCCCCGAGACTTGAAATAGTTAGAATAACTGATTTAAGGATCATTTATTGTGCAGGATCTTACAGAAAAGAACACCCAACTGTCCCAGGAGCTTGAAGAGTGCAAAGCCCAACTTGAGGCTGCACAAGCCGCGACAGGGGAAGCCATAGAGGCCCCCTCTGGTAATATTCACTTTTAAAAGATAAGTATGTTGCGGCGTGTGTGTAAATCTGACAATAACATTGCAGATGGCGCCGGGGTAGATCCGGACAAGCAACAACTCTTGCGCCGGTTAAAGGCCGGCGAGAACATGCTTACGAGGGTGAGGCAGGAGAAAAATAATCTCCAAGATGCGAACACCCAGCTGGGTGAGGAACTAAAAGATGTTCGTGCCCAGCTGTCTGACTCCGTTAAGGAGAATCGGCGGCTTCGACGTGGCATTTTTAGTAAGTGCTTAAACAAACTTTCAAAAAGGAGTTTGGTGAGGAAGTCGACTAACAGAGTTATGTTTGTAGGTATGCTCACGGGCCGTCCTGCGGAGGAGATGCCCGGTTCTACGGGTGACCTTCTTCCCGAGCTCTTACAACTGCATGAACGAGTTCAGCAGGTGATGAAAGGCGTCGCCCAGGCCTTGTGGCCGTCTGTCTCCCTGCCCGAAGGCCTTGGGGAGCTTGCAGAGAGGCTCCAGGGAGCGCGGCGGCGCTTCCGATTATGGAAGATATCGGCCTGCCGTCAAGGCGTCAGGGAGGCCTGGGCCATGGTGAAGACGCGGTACACGAAGGCTGACCCAAACCACATGGCCGAGGTCGGACCTATGGGGCCCGATGGGAAGGAGATCCCTGTGAGCTTAGTGTACGGCCAGGTAGAATTGGCCGCAAAGTATTCCCAGCAAGACTGTAAACTAGACAGCCTGTTAGATGGTATTGAAGAGGAATACAATCAGTCAAATTGACTATGTAATTTAAAGTGACATGTAAAATGCCTTCTAGCCGGATTGTAGATCGTTTGTCGTAGCGGACCTTTTCGTATCAGACAAGTGCCCAACTAGTTATGCTACATTACATGGTTAGTAAGAAACATCTTCCAGGGAGAATAGTTCCATTAGGGGTTCCTTTCCCTGGGAGGCATGCCCTAAAGTGCATGTCCGGACTGCGAAAAAAGCAGAAAAACATCTGGAGGCAGATAAATAAATAAGTAAGAAATCTTCTTTTAGTTCACCGACCGAATATTCTCTTAAGAATGCTAGCTTTCGGCTTCACCCAGTCTGAGGTACACATCCGGCTGAGCCGGTAGTAACAATCGCAGAGGTGCTCCCTTTACCACCTAGCCGAACAATCGGGAACGTAGGGGTAAGCGCAGGAGCCAGGCAACCCAGCTTGGCCAAAACTTAAGTCATATCGATGCATATAATGGTGAATAAAAGGTACATGCGGAAGTGTGACACATGTATTGGGCATGAAGCCCTTATAAACAAGCTTCTGTGAAGGAAGCCCCCAGGTACAATGAGCGCGGATAGCACGTCAGGTGTGTGCGAATAATGCGCTAACGAGCCTTCAAGGGCTGGAAAGAAAAAGGGAGGGAGAAGGAGAAAAATAGAAGACAGCTAAAGTGTAAAATATGGACAGAGGAAGGAGACGAACTCAGAATCCGGCGCTAGGCGTAGAATCTTCGGAGATGGGCTGCGTTCCACGGGTTCGACTCGAGTCGGTTATCCGATGCATCTCGCAGACGGTACGCTCCACCGGTCAGGACTTGGTCGATGATAAATGGACCTTCCCATTTGGGCTTGAGTTTGTCCTTTTTCTTGTCCAGCAGGCGTAGAACTAGCTCGCCAACATTGTAAGTTTTGGCCCGTACTTCTCTGATTTGATATCTTAGAGCTTGCTGTTGATAGAATGCGGAACGGGCTTTTGCTACGTCACGCTCCTCCTCCAAGGCGTCCAAACGGTCCTGCCGGTCGAGCTCGGCTTCTCTTTCTTCGTACATGCGCACGCGAGGTGAGTCATGAATTATGTTGCAGGGCAGAACTGCCTCTGCGCTGTATACCATAAAGAATGGCGTGAATCCGGTCGTGCGATTCGGAGTGGTCCGCAGCCCCCAGAGTACGGAGTCGAGCTCCTCTACCCAGTGCGTGTTAGATTCCTTGAGGGACCGCACTAATCCGGGTTTAAAGCCGCTCATAATTAGACCATTTGCTCGCTCGACTTGACCGTTAGTTTGAGGGTGATAGACTGAAGCATAGTCGAGCTTAATGCCCATGTTTTTGCACCAGAGTTTGACCTCGTCGGCCGTAAACTTCGTGCCGTTATCAGTGATGATGCTGTGGGGGACACCGTAACAGTGTACGACCCCTGATATGAAGTCTATCACCGGTCCGGATTCTGCCATCTTAACAGGCTTGGCCTCTATCCATTTGGTGAATTTATCCACCATGACCAGTAGCTATTTTTGCTTGTGGGTTCCCCCTTTAAGGGGTCCAACCATGTCAAGCCCTCAGACCGCGAAGGGCCAGGTGATGTATAGTTTTGAGGGTGGTGGGTGGCATGTGGCTTTGATTAGCAAAGAGCTGGCATCCGACGCATCGTTGGACTATCTTGAGCATCTGCCCGGGCCGTTGGCCAATAAAATCCTGTGCGGAAGGCCTTGCCTACAAGGGCCCGGGCTGCGGCGTGGTGCCCGCCGAGTCCGGCGTGAATTTCAGCCAGAAGATTCCAACCTTCCTCTTCGGAGATACACCTTTGAAGGACTCCGGTTGTGCTTTTCTTATAAAGCTCTCCCTCATGGACCTTATAGGCTTTAGATCGCCGCACTATGCAGCGGGCCTCGTTTTGGTCCTCGGGAAGTTCCTGCCTGGTTAGGTAGGCTAGGAATGGTTCTGTCCACGGGGCAATGACTGCCATTATTACGTGGGCTGAGGGTGTTATTTCGTTGGCAGAACCACCAACTGTGTCAGAATGTTCGGTGTGGGGCAGTGCGGTTGGGTCCGGTATGTTATTTCCGGACTCTCCCTCCCATAATACGGATGGCTTGAACAACCTCTCTAGGAAGATGTTGGGGGGACGGCCTCGCGCTTTGCGCCGATGCGTGCCAACACGTCTGCTGCCTGGTTGTTGTCCCGGGCTATGTGGTGAAATTCGAGCCCCTCAAACTGAGCTGACATTTTTAGGACGGCATTGCGATAAGCTGCCATATCTGGATCCTTGGCATCAAAGTCTCCATTTATTTGGGATATCGCGAGGTTCGAATCCCCGTGCACCTCTAGGCATTGAATGCCCATGGAGACTGCCATCCGAAGACCACGTAGAAGGGCCTCGTATTCGGCTGCGTTGTTGGAGTCTGTATACATTATCTGGAGTACGTATTGAACTCTATCTCCGGTTGGGGACGTCAGAACGA
The DNA here is from genome assembly GCF_002162155.2 of Triticum dicoccoides. Lineage (NCBI taxonomy): Eukaryota > Viridiplantae > Streptophyta > Magnoliopsida > Poales > Poaceae > Triticum > Triticum dicoccoides. The sequence goes on from NC_041387.1 coordinate 676,635,948, forward strand.
CGCCAGCTCCCAGGCCAGTCAAGATTTTGGAGCCGTCGAAGTGCATTATCCAGTTGGAATATGCGCCATACTCTTTAGGGAGTTCGGCTTTGGTCCATTCGGCGACGAAGTCAGCCAAAACTTGCGACTTAATAGCTCGCCGTGGCTTATAGGTTATGTCGAACGGGACGAGCTCAATGGCCCATTTGGCAATCCGGCCCGTCGCATCGTGGTTGTTTATAATGTCGTTAAGAGGTACTTCGGAGACTACTGTTATCGAACACTCCTGAAAGTAGTGTCGCAGCTTCCGGGATGCCATAAACACCGCGTACGCTATCTTTTGATAATGTGGGTACCGTGACTTGCATGGAGTTAGGACAGTGGATACGTAGTAAACTGGCTTTTGAAGGGGGAACTTGTGTCTGTCCGTTTCTCGTTCGACAACGAGCACCGCGCTTACAACTTGATGAGTTGCCGCTATATATAATAGCATTGGTTCGCCCGTGTTGGGCGCGGCCAGGACCGGGTTTGTTGCCAATATGGCCTTTATTTCTTCTAGTCCGGCCATGGCGGCATCCGTCCACTCGAAGTGTTCGGTGCGTCGGAGGAGGCGATAAAGGGGTAATGCCTTTTCTCTCAAACGGGAGATAAAGCGGCTTAGAGCTGCCACGCATCCAGTCAATTTTTGTATTTGTTTGAGGTCTTTTGGGATATCCAATTGTGACAGAGCTCGGATCTTGGCTGGGTTTGCTTCAATTCCTCTATGGGACACAATGAAGCCCAAGAGCTTTTCGGCTGGTACGCCAAAAACGCATTTTTCCGGGTTGAGCTTGATGTCATATGTTCGAAGATTATCGAATGTGAGCCTCAAGTCATCTACTAGAGTTTTGACATGCTTGCTTTTGACGACCACATCGTCTACATATGCTTCTACTGTTTTGCCGATCTGGTTTGCCAGACATGTCTGAATCATGCGCTGATATGTTGCGCCGGCGTTTTTGAGCCCGAAGGGCATTGTGTTGAAGTAGAATGGGACGTATGGAGTGATGAATGCCGTTGCGGCTTGGTCAGGCTCTACCATCTTAATTTGGCGGTAGCCGGAGTATGCGTCGAGGAAGCACAATGAATCATGTCCTGCGGTGGCGTCGATAATTTGATCGATGCGGGGGAGGGGGAAGGGATCCTTTGGGCAAGCCTTGTTGAGGTCCTTGAAATCGACGCATAGGCGCCAGGATTTGTCGTTCTTTGGTTCCATTACCAGGTTTGCTAGCCAGTCCGGATGTTTTATATCTCTGATGAATCCGGCCTCCAATAGTTTGGCTAGCTCCTCACCCATGGCCTGTCTCTTGGTTTCGGAGAAACGCCGAAGAGCCTGTTTGACTGGCTTGAATCCTTTTAGGATGTTAGGCTGTGCTCGGCCAGCCGGCGTGGGATTCCTGGCATGTCTGAAGGGTGCCACGCGAAAATGTCCCAATTTTCGCGTAGGAATTCTCTTAGTGCGGCGTCTACATCAAGATTTAATAGTGCCCTGACGGAGGCCATTTTTGTAGGGTCCGCTGGATGGACTTGGAATTTGACTATTTTGTCCGCCGGTTTAAAGGAGGTGGACTTGGATCTCTTGTCGAGTATCACATCGTCCCTATCCACCGTGGAGCGCAGCGCAGTGAGTTCCTCGGCCGCTAGGGCTTCGGATAGTGCCTCAAGGGCCAGTGCGGCTGTCTTATTTTCGGCGCGGAGTTCTATGTCCGGGTCACTAGCAAGAGTGATGATTCCTTTGGGCCCGGGAATTTTGAGCTTCATGTACCCGTAATGGGGTATAGCTTGAAAAATTGTGAATGCCTCTCGCCCTAATAGAGCGTGGTATCCGCTGCTGAACGGGGCCACTTGGAACGTGACCTCCTCAGACCTGTAATTATCCGGCGTGCCGAACACCACATCCAATGTGATTTTTCCTGTACAGCATACCTCCCGACTGGGGATTGTTCCTCTAAAGGTTGTGCTGCTTCGCTCAATGCGGCTCCAGTCTATTTCCATTTTTCGGAGAGTTTCCTCGTAAATGAGGTTCAATCCGCTGCAACCGTCCATGAGTACCTTGGTAAGGCGAAAGCCGTCCACTATCGGACTGAGGACCAATGCGGCTGGTGCTCGGGCTGTTCGGAATTTAGGTTCGTCACTGGCATTAAAGATAATAGCCGTGTCACTCCATGGGTTTATTGTTGCTACTTGGTAGACTTTGGCAAGGCTACGGAGTGTTCTTTTCCGCATATTATTTGATGCGAAAGTCTCAAAGACTGTTAATACCGTACTGGTATCCCTGGGCTGGTGCTCTTGAGCTAGAAGCTCTTCGCCCCTTTTGGCCACCTGCCGTAGTATCCAACATGCTCTAAGGCTATGAGTTGGAGTGGCGCCCTCTGTACTATGAATTTTACAGGGTCCATTGAGCAGTCCCTCCAGTACAGTTCCATGCCCTATAGAGGGTTTTTGCTTTTTGGTATTTAACCCAGGTGCCTGGCGATGATGCACCCTTTTATTTCGGACTGCGGTTGTATTCAAGGCCGGATTGTCCCAAAATCTTGCTTCGGTTTTCCAGGCGCTTTCCATCGCACAGTACTTTCGTACTATGGACGCCAAGTCGGCAAAGCGCGTAATGTCACGGCGACTTATAGCGTTGAGGATCCCGTTGTCCGTGCAATTATTGCAGAAGAATGAGATTGCGTCCTCCTCGCGGCAGTCCTTTATCCTGTCCATAACCAGGAGGAATCTGGCCCAGTAATTGTGTACTGTTTCTGCGGGCTCTTGCCGAATTTGAGATAGGTCGCTTATGTTTGGGTGGGCGGGTGGAATTGAATCCGTAACCTCGCCCGATCTGAGACTGGGCCAAGGAGCTTCCGAACTTGGAAGCTTGGATTCTTGGATGTTGTCCAATGAATCTAGCCCGCTGCCTGACTTTAGGTTCAGGGCTTGAGTGACGTCCTCTCCTCCGCAGGAATCCGACATGGAGGGATCGGGAATCCAGACGTAGCTAGTCCTTAAGATAGAAGAAGGGTCACCGTATTGTTCCTCTACCACGGCAATGTGGTGGGTAACCTGGGGAGACTTAGTCTCTCTCAGATCGGGTTTAGGCCCAATCTGATCATAGTCTGTAGCGACTCCCAGGGCGGTGATGCGATCCAAGAGCTTGTTTAAGGAAGAGAGCTCCATCGGATCTAACTGCTCGGCGAGTTCCGAGTTAACATGAAGATTGCTTTCGATGACCCGAGAAGTCATCATCGGCGCGGCGGCCGAACAGGCGGTCATAAGAAAATCGCCTAGCCGGAGAGTTTGGCCGACAGCCAAAGCTTCTTTAGCAAGAGTGTCATCTTTAAAGACGGGATGAGGCATCCTTCCTGACGGCGGCAACACAGAGGAACTCTCACTGAAAGCACCAATGTCGGTGTCAAAAACGGCGGATCTCGGGTAGGGGGTCCCGAACTGTGCGTCTAGGCGGATGGTAACAGGAGACAAGGGAAATGATGTTTTTACCCAGGTTCGGGCCATCTCGATGGAGGTAAAACCCTACTCCTGCTTGATTAATATTGATGATATGGGTAGTACAAGAGTAGATCTACCACGAGATCAGAGAGGCTAAACCCCAGAAGCTAGCCTATGGTATGATTGTTGTTCGTCCTACGGACAAAAAACCTCCGGTTTATATAGACACCGAAGAGGATTAGGGTTACACCGGGTCGGTTACAATGGTAGGAGATCTACATATCCGTATCGCCAAGCTTGCCTTCCACGCCAAGGAAAGTCCCATCCGGACACGGGACGAAGTCTTCAATCTTGTATCTTCATACTCCAGGAGTCCGGCCGAAGGCTATAGTCCGGCCATCCGGACACCCCCTAATCCAGGACTCCCTCGGCCTCTAATATTTGCTCCTTTTCCAGCCCAGAATTCCAGCTGCCGGCATTCTCCCTCTTCATGTAAACCTTGTAAAATAAGAGAGAAAATGCATAAGTATTGTGACATAATGAGTAATAACAACCCATAATGCAATAAATATCAATATCAAAGCATGATGCAAAATGGGCGTATCAACTCCCCCAAGCTTAGACCTCGCTTGTCCTCAAGCGGAAGCCAATATTGGAAAATATGTCCACATGTTTAGAGATAGAGGTGTCAATAAAATAAAATACGGACATGAGGGCATCATGATCCTTCTTATAATAGCAACATATATAAATATTGTCATATGATTTCTTATACTAAAGTAACAATCTATTCACAATGTCAAGTATGAATTAGGAACTTCATTAAAAGCTAACAAACTATAATCTCGGTCATTGAAGCAATTGCAATTTATCACAACATCGGAAAGAGTCAATATAAGAGCTTTTCAGCATGTCCACATACTCAACTATCATTTAGTCTTTCACAATTGCTAACACTCACGCAATACTTAGGTATGAAGTTTTAATCCAACACAGAGAAAGATAGGGGCTTATAGTGTTGCCTCCCAACCTTTTACCTCAAGGGTAATGTCAACAATAATAGTTCATGCTAACTTACATCCAATTGGATATATATATATATATATATATATATATATATATATATATATATATATATATATATATATATATATATATATCAGGATCTTTCCAACACAATGTGCTCGCCAAAGATAAAACGTAAAAAGGAAAGGTGAAGATCAACATGACCCTTGTATGAAGGTATAAGACAAAAATAAAAGATAGGCCCTTCGTAGAGGGAAGCATAGGTTGTCATGTGCTTTTAGGGTTGGATGCACAAAATCTTAATGCAAAAGAACGTCACTTTATATTGCCACTTGTGATATGGACATTTATTATGCAGTCTGTCGCTTTTATTTCTTCCACATCACAAGATCGTATAAAGCTTGTTTTCTCCCACACTACTAAATCATACATATTTAAAGAGCAATTTTTATTGCTTGCAACAATGAAAACTTACTTGAAGGATCTTACTCAATCCATGGGTAGATATGGTGGACTCTCATGGCAAAACTGGGTTTTAAGGATATTTGGAAGCACAAGTAGTACCTCTACTTGGTGCAAATAATTTGGCTAGCATGAGAGGGAAAGTCAAGCTCAACATGTTGTATGATCCACGACAATATACTTTATTTCGGATATAAGAAAACATAACCCATTACGTTGTCTTCCTTGTCCAACATCAACTCTTTAGCATGTCATGTTTTAATGAGTGCTCACAATCATAGAAGATGTCCAAGATAGTATATTTATATGTGAGAACCTATCTTTCTTTATTACTTCCTATTAATTGCAACGATGACCAAAACTATGTTTGCCAACTCTCAATAGCTTTTATTCATCATACTCTTAATGTGAAGTCATTACTCTCCATAAGATCCATATGATCACTTTATTTCTTTTTATTCTTTCTTTTTACCTTATTCCCTCAAGATCATAGCAAGATAGCAAACCCCTTGACTCAAGACTAATCTTTATTATATATAGCTCACGGACTCAATTACATAGAGGGATCATAAAGCAAAACTCAAAACTAGATCATTCTAAAACTTTATTTTACTAGATCAAGATATTACCAAAAGGATCAAACTAAGAAAAACGACAAAGATAAGAGTGTGATGGTGATACGATACCGGGGCACCTCCCCCAAGCTTGGCAGTTGCCAAGGGGAGTGCCCATACCCATGTGATTATGTTTCCTTCATCGGAGGTGATGATGATCGAGTTGTTGATGATGTAGGCTTCTCGTCCATCTTCCAAGGCATAGACTCACCATCATAAAAGGATGATCGAGTTGTTGGGGAACATAGTAATTTCAAAAAAAATCCTATGTACACGCAAGATCATGGTGATGCATAGCAACGAGGGGGGGAGTGTTGTCCACGTACCCTCGTAGACCGAAAGCGGAAGCGTTAGCATAACGCGGTTGATGTAGTCGTACGTCTTCACGGCCCGACCGATCAAGCACCGAAACTATGACACCTCCGAGTTCTTGCACATGTTCAGCTCGATGACGTCCCCCGTACTCCGATCCAGCAGAATGTCGGGGAAGAGTTCCGTCAGCACGACAGCGTGGTGACGGTCTTGTTATTCTACCGTCGCAGGGCTTCTCCTAAGCACCGCTACAATATTATCGAGGAGAACTATGGTGGACGGGTACCGCACAAGGCTAAGAGATCAAGAGATCAATTGTTGTGTCTATGGGGTGCCCCCTCCCTCGTATATAAAGGAGTGGAGGAGGGGGCCGGCAAAGGGGGGTGGCGTGCCCTAGGGGGGGAGTCCAATCCCCATCGGGAGTAGGACTCCCCCTTTCCTATTAGGAGAGGAAGAGGGAAGGAAGAGGAGGGAGGGAGGAAGGACAGGGGGGTGGCCCCCCTCCCAATTCGAATTGGGCTTGGGGGGGCCTCTTTTGCTCCTTTCCCCTCCTTTCGTCTAAGGCCCAATAAGTCCCATATACCTCCGGGGGGGTTCCGATAACCTCCCGGAGCTTCGGTATTGTCCCAATCTCACCCGAAACATTTCCGGTGTCCAAATGTAGTCGTCCAATATATCGATCTTTATGTCTTGACCATTTCGAGACTCCTCGTCATGTCCGTGATCACATCCGGGACTCCGAAAAACCTTCGGTACATCAAAACTCATAAACTCATAATAAAACTGTCAACAAAACCTTAAGCGTGCGGACCCTACGGGTTCGAGAACTATGTAGACATGACCGAGACACTTTACCGGTCAATAACCATAGCGGAACCGCATAATAACATACGTTGTTCCCTTTGTCATCGGTATGTTACTTGCCCGAGATTCGATCGTCAGTATCTCAATACCTAGTTCAATCTCGTTACCGGCAAGTCTCTTTACTCACTATGTAATGCATCATTCCGTAACTAACTCATTAGCTACATTGGTTGCAAGGCTTATAGTGATGTGCATTACCGAGAGGGCCCAGAGATACCTCTCCGACAATCGGAGTGACAAAACCTAATCTCGAAATACGCCAACTCAAAATGTACCTTTGGAGACACCTGTAGAGCTCCTTTATAATCATCCAGTTACGTTGTGACGTTTGGTAGCACACAAAGTGTTCCTCCGGTAAATGGGAGATGCATAATCTCATAGTTGTAGGAACATGTATAAGTCATGAAGAAAGCAATAGCAGTATACTAAACGATCAAGTGCTAAGCTAACGGAATGGGCCATGTCAATCACATCAGTCTCATAATGCTGTGATCCGGTTAATCAAATGACAACTCATGTCTATGGTTAGGAAACATAACCATCTTTGATTAATGAGCTAGTCAAGTAGAGGCATACTAGTGACATTAAGTTTGTCTATGTATTCACACATGTATCATGTTTCCAGTTAATACAATTCTAGCATGAATAATAAAATCATGATATGAGGAAATAAATAATAACTTTATTGTTGCCTCTAGGGCATATTTCCTTCAGTCTCCCACTTGCCCTAGAGTCAATAATCTAGATTACAGAGTAATGATTCTAACACCCATGGAGTCTTGGTGCTGTTCATGTTTCCTCGTGGAAGAGGCTTAGTCAATAGGTCTGCAACATTTAGATCCGTATGTATCTTGCAAATCTCTATGTCTCCCACCTGGACTTGGTCCCGGATGGAATTTAAGCATCTCTTGATGTGCTTGGTCCTCTTGTGAAATCTGGATTCCTTTGCCAAGGCAATTGCACCAGTATTGTCACAGAAGATCTTCATTGGTCCCGATGCACTAGGTATGACACCTAGATCAGAAATGAACTCCTTCATCCAGACTCCTTCATTTGCTGCTTCCGAAGCAGCTATGTACTCCACTTCGCATGTAGATCCCGCCACGACACTTTGTTTAGAACTGCACCAACTGACAGCTCCACCGTTCAATATAAACACGTATACTGTTTGCGATTTAGAATCGTCCGGATCATTGTCAAAGCTTGCATCGACGTAACCATTTACGACTAGCTCTTTGTCACCTCCATAAATGAGAAACATATCCTTAGTCTTTTTCAGGTATTTCAGGATATTCTTGACCGCTGTCCAGTGATCCACTCCTAGATTACTTTGGTACCTCCCTGCCAAACTTATTGCTAAGCATACGTCAGGTCTGGTACACAGCATTGCATACATGATAGAGCCTATGGTTGAAGCATAGGGAACATCTTTCATTTTCTCTCTATCTTCTGCTGTGGTCGGGCATTGAGTCTGACTCAACCTCGCACCTTGTAATACAGGCAAGAACCCTTTCTTTGCCTAATCCATTTTGAACTTTTTCAAAACTTCATCAAGGTATGTGCTTTGTGAAAATCCAATTAAGCGTCTTGATCTATCTCTATAGATCTTGATGCCCAATATGTAAGAAGCTTCACCGAGGTCTTTCATCAAAAAACTTTTATTCAAGTATCCCTTTATGCTATCCAGAAATTCTATATCATTTCCAATCAACAATATGTCGTCTATATATAATATCAGAAATGCTACAGAGATCCCACTCACTTTCTCGTAAATACAGGCTTCTCCAAAAGTCTGTATAAAACAATATGCTTTGATCACACTATCAAAGCGTTTAATCCAACTCTGAGAGGCTTGCACCACTCCATAAATGGATCGCTGGAGCTTGCATACTTTGTTAGCACCTTTTTGATCGGCAAAACCTTCCGGTTGCATCATATACAACTCTTCTTCCAGAAATCCATTCAGGAATGCAGTTTTGACATCCATTTGCGATATTTCATAATCATAAAATGCGGCAATTGCTAACATGATTCGGACAGACTTAAGCATCGCTACGGGTGAGAAAGTCTCATCGTAGTCAACCCCTTGAACTTGTCGAAAACCTTTTGCAACAAGTCGAGCTTTGTAGACAATTACATTACCATCAGCGTTAGTCTTCTTCTTGAAGATCCATTTATTCTCAATGACTTGCCGATCATCGGGCAAGTCAACCAAAGTCCATACTTTGTTCTCATACATGGATCCCATGTCAGATTTCATGGCCTCAAGCCATTTTGCGGAATCTGGGCTCATCATCGCTTCCTCATAGTTTGTAGGTTCGCCATGGTCAAGTAACATGACTTCCAGAATGGGATTACCATACCACTCTGGTGCGGATCTTACTCTGGTTGACCGACGAGGTTCGGTAGTAACTTGATTTGAAGTTTCATGATCAATATCATTAGCTTCCTCACTGATTGGTGTAGTTGTCACAAGAACCGGTTCTTGAGATGAACTACTTTCCAATAAGGGAGCAGGTACAGTTACCTCATCAAGTTCTACTTTCCTCCCACTCACTTCTTTCGATACAAACTCCTTCTCTAGAAAGGATCCGAATTTAGCAACAAAAATCTTGCCCTCAGATCTGTGATAGAAGTTGTACCCAATAGTCTCTTTTGGGTATCCTATGAAGAGACATTTCTCCGATTTGGGTTCGAGCTTATCTGGTTGAAGTTTCTTCACATAAGCATCGCAGCCCCAAACTTTACAAAACAACAACTTTGGTTTCTTGCCAAACCACAGTTCATAAGGCGTCGTCTCAACGGATTTTGATGGTTCCCTCTTTAACGTGAATGCGGCCGTCTCTAAAGCATAACCCCAAAATGATAGCGGTAAATCAGTAAGAGACATCATAGATCGCACCATATCTAGTAAAGTATGATTACGACGTTCGGACACACCATTTCATTGTGGTGTTCCGGGTGGCGTGAGTTGTGAAACTATTCTGCATTGCTTCAAATGTAAACCAAACTCGTAACTCAAATATTCTCCTCCATGATTAGATCGTAGAAACTTTATTTTCTTTTTACGATGATTTTCCACTTCACTCTGAAATTCTTTGAACTTTTCAAATGTTTCATACTTGTGTTTCATCAAGTAGATATACCCATATCTGCTGAAATCAACTGTGAAGGTGAGAAAATAACGATACCCGCCGCGAGCATCAATATTCATTGGACCACATACATCAGTATGTATGATTTCCAACAAATCAGTTGCTCGCTCCATAGTTCCGGAGAACGGCGTTTTAGTCATCTTGCCCATGAGGCACGGTTCGCAAGTACCAAGTGACTCATAATCAAGTGATTCCAAAAGTCCATCAGTATGGAGTTTCTGTATGCGCTTTACCCAATATGACCCAAACGGCAGTGCCAAAAATAAGTTGCACTATCATTATCAACTCTGCATCTTTTGGCTTCAACATTATGAATATGTGTATCACTACTATCGAGATTTAATAAAAATAGACTACTCTTCAAGGATGCATGACCATAAAAGATATTACTCATATAAATAGAACAACCATTATTCTCTGATTTAAATGAATAACAGTCTCGCATCAAACAAGATCCAGATATAATGTTCATGCTCAACGCTGGCACCAAATAACAATTATTCAGGTCTAAAACTAATCCCGAAGGTAGATGTAGAGGTAGCGTGCCGACCGCGATCACATCGACTTTGGAACCATTTCCCATGCGCATCGTCACCTTGTCCTTGGCCAATCTTCGCTTAATCCGTAGTCCCTGTTTCGAGTTGCAAATATTAGCAAGAGAACCAGTATCAAATACCCAGGTGCTACTGCAAGCATTAGTAAGGTACACATCAATAACATGTATATCACATATACCTTTGTTCACCTTACCATCCTTCTTATCCGCCAAATACTTGGGGCAGTTCCGCTTCCAGTGACCAGTCTGCTTGCAGTAGAAGCACTCAGTCTTAGGCTTAGTGTCGGTGTCAAAATCGGCGGATCTCGGGTAGGGGGTCCCAATCTGTGCGTCTTAGGCTGATGGTAACAAGAAGCAAGGGACACGATGTTTAACCAGGTTTGTGCCCTCTTGATGGAGGTAAAACCCTACTTCCTGCTTGATTAATATTGAAGATATGAGTAGTACAAGAGTAGATCTACCACGAGATCATAGAGGCTAAACCCTAAGAGCTAGCCTATGATGGTATGATTGTAATTGTGATCGGCCTTCTAAGGACCATCCTCTCCAGTTTATATAGACACCGAGAGAGCTAGGGTTTACATGGAGTCGGTTACAAGGAGGGAAACATAATATCCGGATCGCCAAGCTTGTCTTCCACGCAAAGGAGAGTCCCATCCGGACACGGGCCGAAGTCTTGAGTCTTGTATCTTCACGCATCAATAGTCCGGATGATGCATATAGTCCGGCTATCCGGATACCCCCTAATCCAGGACTCCCTCATAGCCCCTGAACCAGGCTTCAATGACGATGGGTCCGACGCGCAGTCTTGTCTTCGGCATTGCAAGGCGGGTTCCTCCTTCCGAATACTCCAAGGTTATTATCGAACACATAGACCGTGTCCTGATCTGCAAGATGATCTTCACACACCATTATAGGGAACATAGCATAAATCCGTTCTGCTGGCAATCTTTGTACGTCGTGCCCTTACATCGTGCCCTAGTCCAACACGAACCGGCGTTTCCTGCCCCACCTCAACTCGCGTTGCGAGGCGGTTTTATTAGCACGTCCTGCCAAAGCAGAGATCGTGTTCCTCTTATTACGGGATCTTTCATCAATGTGGGCGTGTGTGACCCCATGGCGACCTTTGGTATGACTCCATGTATTTTAGATAAGTCTCAAGCGGTCACACTGAGGACTCTTGATATTCATCCCTTTTATAAAGGGGTCAAGACCTACGCCTCTTTTCCACCTCCCTTGCTCCTTCTCGCACCCCAGATCTTTCAACATGTCCGGATTCGACGCAAAAGGCTGGTGGGTGGCCTCCTTGATCCAAGAGGAGGACATTATGAAGCTTAGGGAGGTCGGATATCTGATTGCCGATATCCAGCACAGACTTCCTGCTCCATGGCAAGTCATCCCTATGCCGGAGCCCAATGAGAGTGTTGTGTTCGTTCCTCACTTCCTACGAGGCATGGGTCTCACCCTTGACCCCTTTGTGAGGGGGCTCATGTTCTACTATGGGTTGGATTTTCATGATCTGGCTCCAGACGCCATCCTCCATATCTCGTTGTTCATTATTGTGTGTGAGGCTTTTCTCCACGTCTCCCCACACTTCGGCTTATGGCTCAAGACCTTCAATGTGAAGCCGAAGATGATCGAGGGGCGACATGCAGAGTGCAGAGGTGCCTTAATAAGCAAGAACGCTGATGCCCCATGGCCAGAGGGTTCTTTCCCGGAAGCATCCGATGTATGGCAATGAAGGTGGTTTTATGCTACAGCTCCCAGAGGCACAAAGTGGGTAGCCGCCCCCGAGTTCCACTCGGGCCCTCCGTCATAGTTGGCGTCTTGGACCGACGTAGGACGGAATTATGGGCCTACTGGTGATGTACCAGAAATGCAGAATCGCATCCGGGAGCTTATTGAGAGGGACATAAATCTTGTCAGCATAATTCAAGTAATGCTAATCCGATGGATGCTGTCGTGCAAACGTCGGCCTCTCCGGATGTGGGAGTTTAATCCGGACGGTCCGCGGACTATTAAGCACTTCTTCGGCCTGAATCTCGAAGGGATGTGTAAATTATTCTTCAAACCGCAAGTAAAGTGTCCGGACACCACCGAGGATGCGGGCCTAAGCTGCAATCGCCTAGATGCCCAAGTAAGTAACCTTAAAGCTGGACACTTCATTTATATTTATCATAACTATTATTCTGAAAATCCATCCGTGGCAAGGAATGGCTCAACAAGGCAGAGAGAATCAGGTGTCCGGCGCCACTTCCTGAAGGTTCCCCTGGTCCAACCGTTGCCAAGATGCTTGGCCGGGTGCTTAGCAAAATCCCCTCAGGGAAAGCCGAACTTCACACACTACGCATCTAGACCGGGGGAATCGCTACCTCTCCTACGGAGGATAGTCAGAAAGGGGAGGTTAAAGCCTCCTCCCCGCGCGAGAGGAAGAGGGCCTCCTCCGAAGACTTGGAGGTGGAGATGCCCAAGCAAGGGAAGAAGGTATCACCAGGGGGCTCTGCCACGACGGGCATCCTCACAGCATCGTGCCCACCAACGGGCCAGCCCTCCACCGAGCTGTAAGTTGATCGTTAATTCGAAGGTAGGGTGTTTTTCCGAGATTCATAACCGGGACTTCGTATTTTGCAGTCTGGTGAGCAGCTCTTCTCAACAGAGTTCGCCTTCGGGGGATCTTCCTCCAGAGATGATGGAGAGTGAGACCCCACCCACCTCTCCGCCTCATGAAGCGGGCGACACTGAGGTGTCGTCACGGAGGAGTCCGGATCTGCCGAAGCCGGAAGCTAACACGTCAGTCGCCCTGAGCCCGGAGCGTGTTGCTCCCACGGGGGTGATGAGAAGGGTCCGGCACAGTTCGATGTCCGGCTGGACGTACTGACAAGCCTTCTGGAGCGATCCGCGCACTCGGAGGAGCACCGCTCTTTAATGAGCGTGGTGCTCACAAAGATTTCATCCGCTACCAGCGGTTTGAATGAGGCATTTACAAGCCTGCTCAAAGGCTTTGAGGTATGTAGTGAAAAGTGCACTATGTTTTGGTTGTGAAGCACACGCTAGGTGTGCTCCCTATGGATAGTAGCCCCTGAGACTCTGGTTGCCCACCATAGGCGGCAAACGGGGATCACATAGTAATGGCTGTGCCGTACATGTGCGCAGGTATCTAAGGATCCGACAGCCGACCAGTCTGTTGAAGTTGCCGAACTGAGGAGGCAAAACGGATCTATTGATGCCGATATTATGCTGGTGAACAAACGGCTGGAAGAATCCCAGGGTATGTGCTCTGCTTCCCGTATTATGTTGTATAGGAAAATGTGATAGGGGCATATTATTAACTCAATGTGTTTGTACTATAGATGGTGCTACTGCCGTGGAGGACCTAAGAGCGAAACTTGCTCAGGCCAAGGAACAAGCTCGGGCTAGCAATGTGGCTGCCCTAAAGGTGTCCATAGAATTGAGAGCCGAACAGGCTGCTCATCGCCGAAGCGAGGAAAAGATAGCCGAAATGGCTGAGGAGTTGAAAAATGCCGCCGACCGGTATGTACTCCTTGAAAAGGAGAATAAGGCTAGTTCGGCCAAGCTGGACAAGGCACTTAATGCCGCCAAGGAGATGCGGACCGAGATCCAGGGTATGCGGGAGGATCTCCAACAGGCTGACAAAATCGTGGCTAGGGGCTCCTACTTACTGCGAACGAAGTTTTTGGATCCGAAGTATGCTCCCCTGGCTGAGCGCTGGAGTCCTGCAGACGCATATCCGAACTTGGCGAATAGTACAGCTGGCGCTGTCAAGTTCTTCGAGGGTCAAGGTGATAAGGAAGTGGAGAAGCTTTTCTGGTCGCAATTCAATGCTCCCACTCTCCCGCTGCCGCTAAATGAGAAGGTGGCTGCTGTGGCGGAGCTCCACAGGCTGTCCGGGCTTGCAATGCGGTCTATAATAGACCATCTTTGGCCGAAGGGGCCTAAGCCGGACAGCTACTTTGGCTTAGTGCAGCAATTCCTTGGGGTTGTGTCTCGGATTGACGCCATGAGGAGGTCGGCATGCATAGAGGGTGCGCGGATGGCTCTTGCCCGCGTTAAAGCCTATTGGATGGATATGGAGGCCACCATTATAGCGACCCAGGATCCGGCGGGAGGCCAATATCCGGCCGAGAACTACTTGGCGCAGGTCACAGAAGGTGCCCGCCTAATAGAGGCGCAGTGCTTGAAGAATGTCTTTTTCAAGTGATAAGTCGAATCATTGTAAAAACAATGTTTATTTTGATTATGAGGCTATATTTATACTTTTTGCCCGGAAGTATGATTGTGTCCCCTTTGCGGCCTTTTTTATATAGATATGAGTAGTCCGAAAGTTAGCAGTCGTGGGCTCCAGCCCCCACGCATACAATGCGGGGGTGTTCGCGAAAAATATGCTTAATCATGCTTGATCCAACGTTTTGGTCCATTAAGGAGGTGATCGCACATCGAACTAGGCAACCGGACTATATAGCTGTAACACTTTCGCTTAGCCATGGGGGACTAACGGTGGGGCTACTATGTAGCCCCTGGTACATTCGCGTGCATCCGAATATGGGCGCGTATGTACATTACCAGGAAACGGCCCTTCGTTAATGCGGAGGAATCCTAGAGATTCCAGTGAGTCTTCGAGTGGTTGAACAGTCTCTCGCTGTATCATGACAGTCAGTTTTCGGCTTTCTCTACTGGGGTGCTCATCCGGAATAACCAGGGCACAATCGCAATAGTTCTCCTTTGACCGCCTTAGCCGATAATAACGGAACGTAAGGCGGCAAAACCCAGGAGCCAGGCAAACCCAACACTTGACCAAAGACATGATTCGGAGCTGATGCATATAAGGCCAAACTCGTGATGCCGAACACTCCCGAGGGTATTTGGTCTTTGTAAAAGAAAATAGGCTGACGAGAGCCTATTATAAGCCCTAAATTTCCAGGTATGTGCGATTTGATCTGTCGTGGCGAAATGCCAATAACGACAGTATCCTCTGTGGGTATGGAACCCATGGGATGATTAAACAACAAGATGCAGTAGAAAAGGTTTACACAGGGGCTTAATCTAAAAAGAAACCTATTGAACGGGGCCCTGCTGCACGTCTGCGCCTTTGTCTCCGTTGTGCCGTATCCTGGAAGGGTATCGCGCGAACGTTGTCTGTGGAAAAAAAGAAAACTCGTAGGAGAGTACAACATAAGTATGCGATTGATAATAAAAGTGTAAGATGTTGGCCTGCCAGTAAGGTTGAGCCAGCTGTGGGGCTGCATTAAATATTTACAGCCCCTGGTATCCGCTATGGGATTACATATACGGTGCCCTGGTTCAGTTTTGTTTGGGTTACCGGACTCGTCTAACTGTGTCTGTGGTCGTAATGACCAGTCATGTTTTTGATATTGGAGGCCGCTTACAGCCTGGCCGCCAGGGCCGTCGCGTGTTCCTCTGCGCGTGAAGAGCGCTCTGTGATTCTGCTAACGGTGATGACGCCATGTGGACCGACCATCTTGAGTGTAAGGTAGCCATAGTGCGGCAATGCGTTGAAGCGGGCGAAGGCCGCTCTTCCAAGCAATGCATGATAGCCGCTTTGGAAGGGTGCGATGGTGAAGAGTAGTTCTTCGCTTCTGGAGTTAGCTGGGGAGCCGAATGTTACTTCCAGCACGATGGAGCCCCTGTCGTGGGCTTAAACGCCTGGTATCACCCCTTCAAAGGTGGTGTTGCTTTGGCTAATCCCGGATGGGTTTATCCCCATTCTGCGGACAGTGTCCTCGTATATTAAATTGAGACTATTGCCGCCGTCCATGAGGACGCGGGTGAGACGGTATCCGTCGATTATTGGGTGTAGCACCAAGGCCTCTGATCCTCCGCGCTAAATACTAGTTCGGCCGTCCATGTGATCGAAGGTGATCGGACGAGACATCTAGGAGTCAGATGTGGGTACGATGGGCTCTACATCGTGCGCGTCTCTGAGCGCGCGTTTGTGCCTTCTCGTGAATGTGTGAGTCGCGTGGATCATGTTTACTGTTTTAACTTCTGGCGGGAATTTTTCTGTCCCCTAGTGTTTGGCTAGCGAGGTTCGTCCTCGTCTTCACTTGGTGTTTCCCTCCGCTTGTGTTCGGCATTTAATTTGCCAGCCTGCTTGAAGACCTAGCATTCTCTATGCATGTGGTTCACAGGTTTCTCCGGGGTGCCATGAATTTGGCATAGTCTGTCCAGGACTCTGTTCAGACTAGACGGTCCCTCTTTACTGCCTTTAAATGGCTTCTTTTGCTGATCAGGTCGAGAGCCCCTGAATCTGGCGTTGACCATTGTGGTATCCGGGCTCTCTTCCTTGTTTTGGCGTTTGTGTTTATTACGCCGTGGCTTCCCGTTGCCATCCCTTATTTCGGATGTGTTGGGGTCGCTGGTGCCTTTACGGGTTAACCAGCTATCTTCACCCGCGCAAAAGCGGGTCATAAGGCCTGTTAAGGCTGCCATTGTCCTTGGCTTTTCTTGGCCGAGGTGTCCGGCGAGCCACTCGTCGCGGATGATGTGTTTGAATGCTGCTAAGGCTTCAGCGTCCGGACAATCGACAATTTGATTCTTCTTAGTGAGGAATCTGTTCCAAAGCTTGCGGGCGGACTCTCCGGGCTGTTGGATTATGTGACTTAGATCGTCTGCATACGGAGGCTAGACATAAGTCCCTTGGAAGTTGGCCCTGAAAGCGTCCTCGAGTTCCTCCCAAGTTCCGATTGAATTTTCGGGGAGGCTTTTCAACCAGTGTCGAGCTGGTCCCTTCAACTTGAGGGGAAGGTATTTGATGGCATGGAGGTCATCCTCACGAGCCATGTGAATATGCAGAATAAAATCCTCGATCCAGACCCCTGGGTCTGTCGTTCCGTTGTATGCCTCTATGTTCACGGGTTTAAAGCCTTGTTGGAATTCATGGTCCAGTACTTCTTCGGTGAAGCACAGGGGGTGAGCAGCCCCTCTATATCTGGGCGCGTTGTGGCATGAAGTCGGCTATTGTTGTGTCCGGTGCTTATTCCGAACTGGTATTTGGCTTCTATGAGCGTTTGGGTGACCATAGTCCCCCGCCGGGGTGTGTCCTTTAGATCCGTAGATGGACCTGGCTGCATCGGCTTTCTTATCCAGATGCTCACGTAGATCGTGCGCGGTGTCAGTAGCCGCTCTGTTGTGGTTGTGAAGCGGTACGTTTGGTCTCCTGGTCGTATTATTCTTTGGTGGAACGGCCTCGTCGTCAAATTCTGGCAGTAGTTTGCATTTTGGATAGCTTTTTGTATGGCAATCATCGCCATATCCTTCTTCAGTGTCTAGCAGTTTATTCCATCTGCGACTGAACTTTTCCTGTGCGGCTTTGAGCTGCTGCTTCTGCTCTTTTAGACTTCTTGCTGTGGCCATAAGCTTTCGGTGGAGGTTGTCTCGTTCCACTTGTTCGTCCGGAATGATGAATGCATCGTCGTCCGGACTGTGTTCCTGTTCTGGGGCGGTTTCATGAGCTCGTCCCTCCGGATCATTGTGATCAGGTATTTGCTTCGAACTCGGTTTGGCGTGACTTGGCTCATCCTGCTCCATCGCTGGGTCCATGTGGTCGTTACTGCCTTCGGGGTTTACTGGTATGTCGACCCTTCTTGCGCTCTTGTCACTATTTTTGCTGTTGCTGGACTTTGAGCAGCGTCTGTGCCGCCGTTTTGGCTTTTTCCCGGGTGTTTTATCTTCCGGATTATCGCCCTCGTCCCTCTTGGCGTATCCACCATGTATATATCGTGTGACAAGGTAGTACTCCCGCGCCCCAGAGATTTTGAAGCTTGTCCTGCATCGTCGTCCATACCGTCGATGTCTTCGGAGTCGAAGTCAAGAACGTCGGTTAAATCATCGATCGTGGCAATGAAGTGGGTGGTGGGCCAGCAACAATTCCTTCGTCGCCTGCTTCCCACTCAGGCCGGACATAGTTCGGCCCAGAGCCTCCTGACAAAGAGAGAGACTTTAATGAGTTCATCATCTCGCCAAAGGGCGAGTGCTGAAAGATGTCCCCAGCGGTAAACTCCATTACCGGAGCCCAACCTGGCTTGGCTGGCTCGATGGTATGCAGACCGGAACCAACAACCGGATACGAGTCCGGGGGCCCGGGGTTACAGGCCTCCACAGAGATGAGACCTGTGTTCGGCTCCACCGCCGACGAGTATGCGGCCTGTGGGGCGGGGTCCAGCCCTCCGTCCTTAGGCAACACAACCTGCTCCGGATTTAGATCCGGGTCTACTATAGGGGTGATATCCCGAGCATTGTCTGACAGCAGGTCTAGGCCGTGCTCGTCGTGACTGTCCGGCGCTCCTGGCACAGGCCCGAATTCGTCGAGAATCAAGTCTCCGTGAATATCCGCCGTGTAGTTCAAGTTTCAGAACCTGACCTGGTGGCCAGGGGCGCGGCTGTCGATCTACTCCAGATGACCAAGCGAATTGGCATGCAGTGCGAAGCCGCCGGACATCAAGATCTATCTGGGGAGAAAAGTCTCCCCCTGGACCGTGTTGTTGGTGATTGAAGACGCCATCAAGCCTCAATGCGACGACACATAGGAACTCTCAATTAAAGCACCAATGTCGGTGTCAAAACCGGCCGATCTCGGGTAGGGGGTCCCGATTTGTGCGTCTTAGGCTGATGGTAACAGGAAGCAAGGGACACGATGTTTACCCAGGTTCGGGCCCTCTCGATGGAGGTAAAAAACCCTACTTCCTGCTTGATTAATATTGAAGATATGAGTAGTACAAGAGTAGATCTACCACGAGATCGTAGAGGCTAAACCCTAAGAGCTAGCCTATGATGGTATGATTGTAATTGTGATCGACCTTCTAAGGACCATCCTCTCCGGTTTATATAGACATCGGAGAGAGCTAGGGTTTACATGGAGTCAGTTACAAGGAAGGAAACATAATATCCGGATTGCCAAGCTTGTCTTCCACGCAAAGGAGAGTCCCATCTGGACACGGGCTGAAGTATCGAGTCTTGTATCTTCACGCTTCAATAGTCCGGACGATGCATATAGTCCGGCTGTCCGGATACCCCCTAATCGAGGACTCCCTTACTTAGGTCCAGATTTGGGTTTCTTCTCTTGAGCAGTAACTTGTTTGCTGTTCTTCTTGAAGTCCCCCTTCTTCTTCCCTTTACCCTTTTTCTTGAAACTGGTGGTCTTATTGACCATCAACACTTGATGCTCCTTCTTGATTTCTACCTCAGCAGCCTTTAGCATTGCGAAGAGCTCTGGAATAGTCTTGTCCATCCGTTGCATATTATAGTTCATCACGAAGCTCTTGTCGCTTGGTGGCAGTGATTGAAGAATTCTGTCAATGACACTATCATCAGGAAGATTAACTCCCAGTTGAATCAAGTGATTATTATACCCCAGACATTTTGAGTATATGTTCACTGACAAAACTATTCTCCTCCATCTTGCAGCTATAGAACTTATTGGAGACTTCATATCTCTCAATCCGGGCATTTTCTTGAAATATTAACTTCAATTCCTGGAACATCTCATATGCTCCGTGACGTTCAAAACGTCGTTGAAGTCCCGGTTCTAAGTCGTAAAGCATGGCACACTAAACTATCGAGTAGTCATCAGCTTTGCTCTGCCAGACGTTCTTAACGTCGTCAGTTGCATCTGCAGCAGGCCTGGCACCCAGCGGTGCTTCCAGGACGAAATTCTTCTGTGCAACAATGAGGATAATCCTCAAGTTACGGACCCAGTCCGTCTAATTGATACCATCATCTTTCAACTTAGCTTTCTCAAGGAACGCATTAAAGTTCAACGGAACAACAGCACGAGCCATCTATCTACAACAAACATAGACAAGCAAAATACTATCAGGTACTAAGTTCATTATAAATTTAAGTTCAATTAATCATATTACTAAAGAACTCCCACTTAGACAGACATCTCTCTAGTCATCTAAGTGATCACGTGATCCAAATCAACTAAACCATGTCCGATCATCACGTGAGATGGAGTAGTTTTCAATGGTGAACATCACTATGTTGATCATATCTACTATATGATTCACGTTCGACCTTTCAGTCTCCGTGTTCTGAGGCCATATCTGTATATGCTAGGCTCGTCAAGTTTAACCTGAGTATTCCGCGTGTGCAACTATTTTGCACCCGTTGTATTTGAACGTAGAGCCTATCACACCCGATCATCACGTGGTGTCTCAGCACGAAGAACTTTCGCAATGGTGCATACTCAGGGAGAACACTTCTTGATAATTAGTGAGAGATCATCCTAAAATGCTACCGTCGATCAAAGCAAGATAATATGAATAAAGGATAAACATCACATGCAATCAATATAAGTGATATGATATGGCCATCATCATCTTGTGCTTGTGATCTCCATCTGCGAAGCACCATCGTGATCACCATCGTCATCGGTGCGACACCTTGAGCTCCATCGTAGCATCATTGTCGTTTCGCCATCTATTGCTTCTACGACTATCGCTACCGCTTAGTGATAAAGTAAAGCAATTACAGGGCGCTTGCATTTCATACAATAAAGCGACAACCATATGGCTCCTGCCAGTTGTCGATAACTCGGTTACAAAACATGATCATCTCATACAATAAAATATAGCATCACGTCTTGACCATATCACATCACAACATGCCCTACAAAAACAAGTTAGACGTCCTGTACTTTGTTGTTGCAAATTTTACGTGGCTGCTACGGGCTGAGCAAGAACCGTTCATACCTACGCATCAAAACCACAACGATAGTTTGTCAAGTTAGTGATGTTTTAACCTTCGCAAGGACTGGGCGTAGCCACACTCGGTTCAACTAAAGTTGGAGAAACTGACACCCGCCAGCCACCTATGTGCAAAGCACGTCGGTAGAACCAGTCTCGCGTAAGCGTACGCGTAATGTCGGTCCGGAACCAAAGTATGACATGCTGGTAAGCAGTATGACTTGTATCACCCACAACTCACTTGTGTTCTACTCGTGCATATGACATCTACGCATAAAACCAGGCTCGGATGCCACTGTTGGGGAACGTAGTAATTTCAAAAAAATTCCTACATACACGCAAGATCATGGTGATCCATAGCAACGAGAGCGGAGAGTGTTGTCCACGTACCCTCGTAGACCGGAAGTGAAAGCGTTAGCACAACGCGGTTGATGTAGTCATACGTCTTCACGGCCCGACCGATCAAGCACCGAAACTACGACACCTCCGAGTTCTTGCACACGTTCAGCTCGATGATGTCCCCCGTACTCCGATCCAGCAGAATGTCGGAGAAGAGTTCCATCAGCACGACGGCGTGGCGACGGTCTTGATGTTCTACCATCGCAGGGCTTCGCCTAAGCACCGCTAAAATATTATCGAGGAGAACTATGGTGGAGGGGGGCACCGCACACGGCTAAAAGATCAAGAGATCAATTTTTGTGTCTATGGGGTGCCCCCCTCCCCCGTATATAAAGGAGTGGAGGAGGGGGCTGGCCAAGGGGGGTGGCGTGCCCTAGGGGGGAAGTCCAATCCCCACTAGGAGTAGGACTCTCCCCTTTCCTATTAGGAGAGGGAGAGGGAAGGAAGAGGAGGGAGGGAGGAAGGAAAGGGGGCGGGCCCCCTCCCAATTTGGATTGGGCTTGGGGGGGCCTCTTTTGCTCCTTTCCCCTCCTTTCCACTAAGGCCCAATAAGGCCGATAT
This sequence comes from Triticum dicoccoides, assembly GCF_002162155.2. NCBI lineage: Eukaryota > Viridiplantae > Streptophyta > Magnoliopsida > Poales > Poaceae > Triticum > Triticum dicoccoides. The sequence goes on from NC_041387.1 coordinate 676,658,071, forward strand.
ACCTCCAGGGGGGTTCCGATAACCTCCCGGAGCTCTGGTATTGTCCCAAGCTCACCCGAAACCTTTTCGGTGTCCAAATGTACTCGTCCAATATATCGATCTTTATGTCTCGACCATTTCTTGACTCCTCGTCATGTCCGTGATCACATCTGGGACTACGAACAACCTTCGGTACATCAAAACTCATAAACTCATAATAAAACTGTCAACGAAACCTTAAGCGTGCGGACGCTACGGGTTCGAGAACTATGTAGACATGACCGAGACAATTTACCGGTCAATAACCAATAGCGGGACCTGGATGCTCATATTGGTTCCTACATATTCTACGAATATCTTTATCGGTCAAACCGCATAACAACATACGTTGTTCCCTTTGTCATCAGTATGTTACTTGCCCGAGATTCGATCGTCAGTATCTCAATACCTAGTTCAGTCTCATTACCGGCAAGTCCCTTTACTCGTTACGTAATGCATCATTCCGTAACTAACTCATTAGCTACATTGGTTGCAAGGCTTATAGTGATGTGCATTACCGAGAGGGCCCAGAGATACCTCTCCGACAATCGGAGTGACAAAACCTAATCTCGAAATACGCCAACTCAAAATGTACCTTTGGAGACACCTGTAGAGCTCCTTTATAATCATCGAGTTACGTTGTGATGTTTGGTAGCACACAAAGTGTTCCTCCGGTAAATGGTAGATGCATAATCTCATAGTTGTAGGAACATGTATAAGTCATGAAGAAAGCAATAGCAATATACTAAACGATCAAGTGCTAAGCTAACGGAATGGGTCATGTCAATCACATCATTCTCCTAATGATGTGATCCCGTTAATCAAATGAAAACTCATGTCTATGGTTAGGAAACATAACCATCTTTGATTAATGAGCTAGTCAAGTAGAGGCATACTAGTGACATTAAGTTTGTCTATGTATTCACACATGTATCATGTTTCCAGTTAATATAATTCTAGCATGAATAATAAACATTTATCATGATATGAGGAAATAAATAATAACTTTATTGTTGCCTCTAGGGCATATTTCCTTCACGAGTCTCCGGGATCCTCAAATCTGCAACCAAACTCATCCTTTTGAATCTGTATTCATACTCATAGTTTTGGTTTTGCAGGTCATAGATCTGGGCTTGGAGGTGCTCGATTTTCTCGTGAAGCTTGAAGATGGTCTCCGCAATGTTCTCAGCATCCAGCTTGTGGTTGTTGGTGAACTCCATGATCATAATGTGGTTGGCATCGAGTCCATGTTCCACCATCTCCTGGCACTTGAAAGCTCGTTGCTCCATTGCTTCAAGCCTTGTCTCCACGCTTCCGGTCCTCCTTGGTCCCTCAACATCGCGGATGTGCAGCACCCCCTCACGCATCTCAATGGTTTGAGGGTGTTTCAGCACTTCCGCGAGGTAGGGGTTGAGGACCTTCTCGAAAAACTTGTCCTTGGGAGCGCTTGAAGACGTCATGGTGATCCAGATCTGTCAGAAAAACAGCTCGAAACAAAAGCAGAGGATATTTGCGTGATACGAGGGTCAAAACCTTCGGGAGATTATATAGTGAATTTTTACCGACAAAAAGAAGTATTGTGCAAGAAAACGGAGTCCGGAGAGCAAACGAGGTGCCCATGAGGCAGGGGGGGCGCTCAGGGGGGTAGGGCGCTCCCTCCACCCTCGTGGATGCCTCGTGTCCTTCCCGAACTACTTCTTATTTTACTATTTTCTTGAATATCCCAAACGGAGAAAAAATTGCTATTAGAACTGTTTTGGAGTCGGTTTACTTACCATAGCACATACCTATTCCTTTTCGGATTCTGAAACGTTCTGAAAGTGTCCCTTATGTATTCCTCCGGGGTTACGGTTTCAATCCCGTTGGTTTCAACATTTATGGGATTACCTGAGATATAATGTTTGATTCTTTGACCATTCACCACCTTCGGATTTGTTCCTGCGAAGTTGTTGATTTTTATGGCACCAGAATGATAGACCTCCTCGATAACGTAAGGACCTCCCCATTCAGAGATGAGTTTTACTGCAAAAAATCTTAAATAAGAGTTGAAAAGAAACACATAATCACCTACATTAAACTCACACTTTTGTATCCTTTTTTCATGTCATCTTTTAACTTTTTCTTTAAACAGTTTGGCATTCTCATAGGCTTGAATTCTCAATTCATCAAGTGAGCTAATCTCAAATCTCTTCTCACCGGCAAGTTTGAAATCATAATTGAGCTCTTTAATGGCCCAATATGCCTTATGTTCTAGTTCGAGAGGTAAGTGACATGATTTTCCATAAACCATTTTATATGGAGACATACCCATAGGATTTTTATATGCAGTTCTATAAGCCCATAATGCATCATCAAGTTTCTTGGACCAATTCTTTCTAGATCTATTAACAGTCTTTGCAAAATCAGTTTAAGCTCTCTATTACTCAGTTCTACTTGGCCAATAGACTTTGGGTGGAGATGCAATTCTATGATTAACATCATACTTAGCAAGCATTTTACGAAAAGCACCATGAATAAAATGTGAACCACCATCAGTCATTAGGTATCTAGGGACTCCAAACCTTGGAAAATTGATTTCTTTAAGCATCCTAATAGAGGTTTTATGATCAGCACTACTAGTTGGAATAGCTTATACCCACTTAGTAACGTAATCAACAACAACTAAAATATGTGTATACCCATTAGAGGAAGGAAACGGTCCCATATAGTCAAAGCCCCAAACATCAAATGGTTCAATGACAAGTAAATAATTCATAGGAATTTCTTGACGTCTACTAATATTACCAATTCTTTGACATTCATCGCAAGACAAGGAAAACTTATGGGCATCCTTGAAGAGAGTAGGCCAATAAAAACCAGATTGCAATACCTTATGCACAGTTCTATCTCTAGCGTGGTGTCCTCCATAAGCCTCGGAGTGACACTTGCGTAGAATCTGTTCCTGTTCATGCTCAGGTACACAACGTCTAATAACACCATCTACTCCTTCTTTTAAGGTGTGGGTCATTCCAGAAGTAATGTCTTAAATCATAGAAAAACTTTTTCTTTTGCTGGTACGTGAAACTAGGTGGTATAAATTTAGCAACAATGTAATTAGCATAATCAGCATACCATCAAGCAGTACGAGAAGCATTTATGATAGCTAATTGTTCGTCAGGAAAGCTATCATCAGTAGGTAGTGGGTCATCAAGAACATTCTCTAACCTAGACAAATTGTCTGCAAAGGAGTTCTCAGCTCCCTTTCTATCAATAATATGCAAATCAAATTCTTGTAGTAGGAGAACCCATCTAATAAGTCTAGGTTTAGCATCTTTCTTTTCCATAAGATATTTAATAGCAGCATGATCAGTGTGAACAGTTACTTTAGAGTCAACAATATAAGGTCTAAACTAATCACAAGCAAATACAACTGCTAAAAATTCTTTTTCAGTAGTAGCATGATTTCTCTGGGCACTGTCTAGAGTTTTATTAGCATATTGAATAACATTTAGTTTCTTATCAACTCTTTGTCCTAGAAGAACACCTATGGCATAATCACTAGCATCGCACATAATTTCAAAGGGTAAATTTCAATCAGGTGGCTGAACAATAGGTCCAGAAATCAAAGATTTCTTAAGTATTTCAAATGCTTCTACACAATCATCATCGAAGAAAAAAGGAATATCTTTCTGTAAGAGATTAGTGAGAGGCCTAGAAATTTTAGAGAAGTCCTTAATAAACCTCCTACAAAAACCGGCATGACCAAGGAAACTTCTTATACCTTTAATGTCTTTAGGACACAACATCTTTTCAATAGCATTAACTTTAGCTTTATCAACTTCAATACCTCTTTCAAAATTTTATGCCCCAAGACAATGCCTTCATTAACCATAAAGTGGCATTTTTCCCAATTCAAGACAAGATTAGTTTCTTCACATCTCTGCAAAACTCGATCAAGGTTTCTCAAGCAAACATCAAAAGAAGATCCATAAACAGAGAAATTATCCATAAAAACCTAAAACATCTTTTCACAAAAGTCAGAGAATATAGCCATCATGCATCTTTGAAAGGTAGCAGGTGAATTACATAAACCAAAAGGCATACGTCTATAAGAAAAAGTACCGAAAGGGCAAGTAAATGTGGTCTTTTCTTGATCCTCTTTTGACACAGGTATTTGAGAGAAACCAGAGTAACCATCTAGAAAGCAAAAAAATGTGTATGTTTGGATAATCTTTCTAGCATTGGATCAATAAAAGGCAAAGGGTAATGATCCTTTTTAGTAGCTTTATTTAATTTACAGAAATCAATTACCATCCTATAACCTGTAACAATTATTTGCGGGATCAATTCATCTTTATTATTAGGAACAACAGTAATACCTCCTTCTTAGGGACACAATGGACAGGACTTACCCATTAACTATCAGCAACGTGATAAATTATACCTGCCTCCAGGATTTTTTATTTCTTTTCTTACCACTTCTTTCATCTTAGGATTTAACCGTCTTTGGTGATCAACAACTGGTTTGGCGTGTTTCTCCAATTTTATTTTGTGTTGGCATAAAGTCGGACTAATGCCCTTAAGATCATCAAGAGTATATCCAATAGAAGCACGGTGCTTCTTCAGAGTTTTCAATAATTTCTCCTCTTCCTGCTCTGAAAGGTTAGCACTAATAATAACAGGATATATCTTCTTTTAATCAAGATAAGCATATTTAAGAGTATCAGGTAGTGGTTTAAGCTCAAACACGGGATCACCCTTGGGTGGTGGAGGATCCCCTAGAATTTCAACAGGCAAGTTGTGTTTCCAAATAGGTCCCTGTTTAAAGAATACTTCATCTATCTCCCTTCTTTCATTCATAAACATATCATTTTCATGGTCTAGCAAATATTGTTCTAATGGATCATTAGGAGGCACGACAATAGAACCAAGACCAATAATTTCATCCTTACTAGGCAATTCTTTATCATGGGGTTGTCTATGAAATTTAGCAAAATTAAAGTCATGAGACATATCCCCTAAACCAACTGTAACAATATCCTTTTTGCAGTCTATCTTAGCATTAACAGTATTCAAGAAGGGTCTACCAAATATAATGGGACAAAAGTCATCTTGTGGGGAGCCTAGAACAAGAAAATCAGTAGGATATTTAACTTTCCCACACAAGACTTCAACATCTCTAACAATCCCAACTGGTGAAATAGTATCTCTATTGGCAAGCTTAATTGTAACATCAATTTCTTCTATCTTAGCAGGTGCAATATAATGCATAATTTCTTTGTATAAGGAATGGGGTATTGCACTTGCACTAGCACCCATATCACATAACCATGATAACAATGATCTCCTATTTTAACAGAAATAACAGGCATGCCTACAACAGGTCTATGTTTATTTTTAGTATCGGGTCTAGCAATTCTAGCAGCTTCATCACAGAAGTAAATAACATGCCCATCAATATTATCAGCCAAGAGATCTTTAACCATAGCAATACTAGGTTCAACTTTAATTTGCTGAGGTGGTGTAGGTGTTCTAGTATTACTCTTACGAACCACAGTTGAAGCTTTAGCATGATCCTTTATCCTAACAGGGAAAGGTGGTTTCTATATATAGGTAGTAGGAACAATAGGATCATTATAAGTGATAGTCTTTTCTTCAACTTTAATAGGTGCAACTACTTTTACTTCAATGGGAGGATTATATTTAAACCACTTCTCCTTAGGGAGGTCAACATGAGTAGCAAATGATTCACAGAAAGAAGCTACTATCTCAGAGTCAAGTCCATATTTAGTGCTAAATTCACGAAAAGCATCGGTATCCATAAAAGATTTAACACAATCAAACTTAGGTGTTATAACTGACTCCTTACCTTCGCCGAGATCCCAATCTTCTGAGTTGCGTTTAATTCTTTCCAATAAATCCCATTTGAATTCAATAGTCTTCATCATGAAAGAGCTAGTACAAGAAGCATCGAGCATGGAGAGATTGTTGAGAGAAAGCCGAGCATAAAATTTTTGAATAATAATTTCTCTTGATAACATCCTCGGGCATACCTGCAAGCTTAAATAATCCACAAACTTCATCCACATAGATTAGGTGCAAATCGGGATGCAATGTTCCATATCCTGTAAAAGGATTAGCTAGCAGTTTCTCTATCATACCCGAAGGAATTTCAAAGCAAACATTTTCAGTAGGTTCAGTAGGTTGAGGAGCAATTTTTTGCTCTACTGTTCGGGGTGAAGATACCCCGAACAAACCCATCAAAGGGTTACTTTCCATAGTAACAAGTGACAGTAAATTTTAGCACACTATATAAATTTTTCCTTACCAAGTTCCACTTACCAAAGGCGCTTCATTCCCCGGCAACGGCGCCAGAAAAGAGTCTTGATGACCCACAAGTGTAGGGGATATATCGTATTCCTTTCGATAAGTAAGAGTGTCGAACCCAACAAGGAGCAGAAGGAAATGACAAGCGGTTTTCAGTAAGGTATTCTCTGCAAGCATTGAAATTATCGGTAACAGATAGTTTTGTGCTAAGGTAATTCGTAACGTGTCAGGACCCCGATTCCAAGTCACATCGATCTAGCCGGTAACACCTCATATCACTTTGCGGCCTCACGCACGGTATTCCCACAGGTGTCGCCTTACCATGGCCCGGGACCGTTTGCGCCTTTTGGCTCATGTATATGATAGTATCACTAGCATCCATATGACAGAGAACCCGGGCCGACATGACTAGTCGTGAACCCAAAGTGGCACTAACCCATGGGGACAGGCATACATCAATCAACTTCGAGCATGTTGGTCAGCAGCGTGTGAATTCGGGTTGAGCACTGGGCTAACAGGACTCCGGGAACCCGGGCTGTAGCAGGCTAGGCAGGACTCCGGATGTCACCGCGTGACATTTCCCCGAAGGGACAGACACATGAACGAAGTGAAACACATGCCGGCCAGTCAAGCGTCCTGAGCAGTAGTGCTGGGCTAGCAGGACTCCGGTGAACCGGGCTGTAGCGGACTACTATGGCTCATGGAAGCACAAGACTACATTTCCCCATAAGAGAGGCTACCAAGGATAAACAACTAGGGTGTCAGATCCCACACATACCAAGCATTTCAATCATACACACAATATGCTCGATATGTGTAAATACAACATGGCATCACAATATAACTCTACGACTCAAATATTTATTCATTAGGCTTCGAGGAGCGAGATATTACAAACATGGGTCTCATGACCCAACATCCAGAGCATACAAATCAAAGCACACGCGGAAGCTTAACATGTCTGAGTACAGACATCTACAAATGGAAAAGGCTGAGAAGCCTGACTATCTGCCAGATCCTGCCGAGGGCACAAGATCGTAGCTGAGGTATCAAGCTAAACATCGAAGTCCACGCGGAACTATTAGCGAGACTGAAGTCTCTCTGCAAAACATAAATTAAGCAAAAGTGAGTACAAATGTACCCAGCAAGACTTACATCAGAACTAACTACATATGCATCGGTATCAACAAAGGGGGTGGTGGAGTTTGACTGCAGCAAGCCAGCTTTGACTCGGTGGCTATCCTAACTACGACTGCAAGTAACTCTTTTGAGGTGGCGCACACGAGTCCACATATTCACCATATCAATACACCACTATGGATCCGCTCCCGTCTCCCTACGAGAACGCCATCCATAGCACTCACGCTTATCTTGCGCATTTTAGAGTATCCACTTTCACTTGTCTATGAACTGTACAGGCAACCCAGAAGTCCTTTACCGTGGACGCGGCTATTCGAATAGATCATTTATAACCCTGCAGGGGTGTACTTCTTCACACACACTCTCGCCACTTACCACCATGTACACGTCGTGTATCTCGGCAACCTTCAAGCGGAAGCCTGGCGAGGGAGTCGACCACGACCTGACTAACCACACAAGTCTCTAGTCCAGGTTTATCGCCTATTCGGGTTCCATCCGCGAGGAGATCAGGCCGGGGTTTCGCTCACAGTGTGTGCAGGGTTCCCGAGACACCAAATGGGCGCTCGGTACACCGGGCCATGGTGTATCTACCGCATCATAGCCCACCCCTAGGGTCAGCGCTACGCACGGCCTCCAACACATATCCTACAAACACCAAAAACTAGTTGCAACTCCTGGACAGAGATCGAGGCGATTAATAAGCCGAGAGGAGTCGAGTTACCGGAACCCAATGTGTGGTAGTAACTATTCATGGATCACAAACACAGAACTCAGTTCCTGAGGACGGCTGCAATGAGACAACCCACCATGTACTCCTACATGGCCTCTCACCGCTACCTTTACCAAATCGTGTTCACACACTTAGCTCCCAACAGTAGGACATGTTCACCACGTTCCAATTCATTCCCGATGAATCAGACCTGACTCAACTCTAAGCAGTAGCAGGCATTGTTGGAAATATGCCCTAGAGGCAATAATAAAAGTATTATTATTATATTTCCTTGTTCATGATAATTCTCTTTTATTCATGCTATAATTGTATTATCCGGAAATCATAATACACGTGTGAATACATAGACCACAATATGTCCCTAGTGATCCTCTAGTTGACTAGCTCGTTGATCAACAGATAGTCATGGTTTCCTGACTATGGACATTGGATGTCGTTGATAACGGGATCACATCATTAGGAGAATGATGTGATGGACAAGACCCAATCCTAAGCATAGCACAAGATCGTGTAGTTCGTTTTGCTAGAGCTTTTCCAATGTCAAGTATCGCTTCCTTAGACCATGAGATCGTGTAACTCCCGGATACCGTAGGAGTGCTTTGCATGTACCAAACGTCACAACGTAACTGGCTGACTATAAAGGTGCATTACAGGTATCTCCGAAAGTGTCTGTTGGGTTGACATGGATCGAGACTGGAATTTGTCACTCCGTATGACGGAGAGGTATCACTGGGCCCACTCGGTAGTGCATCATCATAATGAGCTCAAAGTGACCAAGTGTTTGGTCACGGGATCATGCATTACGGTACGAGTAAAGTGACTTGCCGGTAACGAGATTGAACGAGGTATTGGGATACCGACGATCGAATCTCGGGCAAGTAAAATACCGTCTGACAAAGGGAATAGAATACGGGGTTGATTGAATCCTCGACATCGTGGTTCATCCGATGATATCATTGAGGAGCATGTGGGAGCCAACATGGGTATCCATATCCCGCTGTTGGTTATTGCCCGAGAGCCATCTCGGTCATGTCTGCATGTCTCCGGAACCCGTAGGGTCTACACACTTAAGGTTCGGTGACGCTAGGGTTGTATGAATATGAGTATGCAGCAAACCGAATGTTGTTCGGAGTCCCGGATGAGATCCCGGACGTCACGAGGAGTTCCGGAATGGTCCGGAGGTAAAGATTTATATATGGGAAGTCTTATTTTGGTCGCCGGAAAAGTTTCGCACTTTATCGGTATTGTACCGGGAGTGCCGAAAGGGGTCCGGGGGTCCACCTCCCCCGGGGGGCCACATGGGCTGTAGGGGGTGCGCCTTGGCCTATATGGGCCAAGGGCACCAGCCCCAAGAGGCCCATGCGCCAAGGAGACTTGGGGAGGGGAGAGTCCTAAAGGGGAAAGGCACTCCGAGGTGCCTTGGGGAGGATGGACTCCTCCCCCCTTCTTGGTCGCACCCCTTCCTTGGAGGAAGGGGCAAGGCTGCGCCCTCCCCCCTTCTCTTGCACCTATATAAAGGGAGGGGAGGGAGGGTGGCAGCACCCTGAAGCCCTTGGCGCCTCCCCTCTCTGCTACACCTCCTCCTCCTCCCGTAGTTGCTTAGCGAAGCCCTGCCGGAGTTCTGCTGCATCCACCACCACGCCGTCGTGCTGCTGGATCATCATCAACCTCTCCTTCCCCCTTGCTGGATCAAGGAGGAGATGTCATCCGCTCCGTACGTGTGTTGAACGCGGAGGTGCTGTCCGTTCGGCACTAGGTCATCGGTGATCTGAATCACGGCGAGTACGAATCCATCATGCCCGTTCCATTGAACTCTTCCGCACGCGATCTACAAGTGGTATGTAGATGAAATCACTCTCCCATGACTCGTTGCTAGATGAACTCCTAGATGGATCTTGGTGAAACCGTAGGAAAAATTTTAATTTTCTGCAACGTTCCCCAACAGGCATGACAAACAAGCATGAATGAGTAGGCACAACAGGGCTCAAACAACTCCTACTCATGCTAGTGGGTTTCATCTATTTACTGTGGAAAGACAAGTCATGCAGAGGATAAAGCGGTTCAGCTACCGCGGCAAGTAACAGATGAATCGTTGTTGTCCTAATGCAGTAAAAAAAGAGCAGGAGCAAGAGAGTGGGATTGTATCGGAATGAACAAGGGGGTTTTGCTTGCCTGGCACTTCTTAAGATAGCATTGAGTCTTCATCAGTGTCAATGATCACAACGTCGGTACAATGTCTACCGAGGGGGAAAAACACCGGCAAACAGAGAAGAAACACGATCAATGCAATGCACAATATGATGCATGCTATGACATGGCAATATGAATGTGTTTTGGGCTAATGCAAGCTAGAACAGATTGAGATGAGTCCATTTGAACCAAAGATTCAAATGCAAACCCATTTTAAGAGGTCATATTAGTGCATTAAATTGTTTCACCTAAACAGAAAGGTTAAAGTGTTCTAACATGCATGAAACCAGTACAAATGGATGGATTGGATTTTTTCTGATCATTTTTCATATATGATTTGTTTCATTTGGAGTTACGGTTGATTTTCTATGATTTTTAGAAGTTTGTACTATTTTCTGGAATTTCCTGTATAAGAATAATTCCAGTAATTGAATTAATGCGTCAGCATTGCGTCAGGGTGACATCAGCAGGTCAAAGGCGCCAGCCCAGGTCAAACCTGACGGCTGGGACCCACGGGTCAGTGTAACAGGGCTGGTTTGGGTGGATGACATGTGGGACCAGTCAACGGCCGCGTCAGCAAAGTCAATGCTGACATGTGGGTCCCAGTGGGTTATGAACTAATCTAAACAGAAAATTAAATTAAACTAAACAGGCACAGGGCCCACATGGCAGTGGCACTAGGGGTGATTTCGCTGGGTCATTAGTGGCTAACTAAACCGGGATTAGGCCGACGGCTCGTCACCGGCGAGGTCAGTGGCGGCGGAGCCTGTCGGGTTTCGCCCACAGGCTATTATTTGGACGGCGGATTGGTGCTACGCGTAGCTGGGGGTCGCGCGCATCTGGTAGTGCAAGTGGGAGGAGCTGGGGTGGAGCAAGCTCGCCGGAGTCGACCTCGTGGCGGCGGCCGGAGTTCAGGCAACGACGGGTTCGGCACTACGGTGCAAGGCAGGAGGAGCTAGTGGGCGCTACGGGCTCCTGGAGTCGCGCTGGGCACAGCGGTGTGCTCGGCTTCGAGCTATTGAGGCTCTAGCCACGCTGGCGACGAGGCACGGCGGCGGCGAGCTTCGGCCGCGGTGGTCAGCGGAGCTAGAGAAGGGGATCTACGGCGGGGAGAGAGGGGTTCGGTAGAGGAGCTCACGGCGAGGTCGAAGCAGAGCTCAGCAGACTCGGGGAGGCAGCGGAGACGGCAAATCGGACGGCGGCATCCAGCGGCCGTGGTCGGGGAAGAAGGCCACAGGCGTCGTCTTGGGGCCGTCCTGGCTCGTGTAGCTCGGCGAGGAGGGAGAAGAGGTTGCGGCTGAGCCTCTGGGCTCAACGGCAGGGCGACGGGTGGCCGGTGGTCACGAGGGTGCTCGTCAGCATTCTCGGGCGGTCACGGCGATCGCGGAAGAGAGAGACAGAGGAGGAGATGGGGACGAGGGAGAGTGCGAGGGGGTTCCAGGGGCGTTCGTGGCGGCGTTGGAGACGTCCAGGCGTCGAGGACGCAGGCAAGCAGGGTGGAGGTGGCCGTACGGCGGTGCGCGCGCGTCGGGCATGCGTGTCACATCCCTAGCTTCTGGTTCTGCATGGTGTTTGCATCCTGTTGCATCATGTTTAAATTCTATTTAACTTGAAATGGGGATTGCCTAAACCCTAGTACCAAATGGAATTCAAATAGGTTCAACCTAAAAATATTTTCAGTGATCCAAATGGCTTCCAAAAATGTTCATCATTTCTGGAAAATGCTTGAAACCATAACCAGAGGGTTGCACATTTTTTTCCATGACATATTTGGTCACTGAATAAAATCATATGTACTTTGCATTTGGGCATTTAAATGCTAGTAAATATCTTAAATGCCCAAATAATTCTAAAAATAAGTGTGGGCTGTTGGAAATAATCTAAACAGAGCCCCTGATTATTTTCTGGATTTTTAGAGATGCCTAAGTATTTTTAATAAAGCCTCACAGTTACAGAAAAATAGAAAACAGTAATTAAAATAGAAAACGGAGAGAGAGAGTATATTACCTGGGCCGCTTACCTGTCCACCTGGCGGCCCAGTTGGCTGGCCCAGCCTAGCTAGCGCTGCCTGCTTCTTCAACCTTCTGCCAGAAGGAGAAGCAGGTGCGTGGCGAGCGCGCAACCGAACGCGGCCACCTCCTGCTTGCCGCCGAGCCCCTGGACGCATGGATGAATGCCCCGGTGTCGTCCCGATCCGCCCGACCTCTCTCACTCTTCCCCTGCTCCCTCTCTCGCCGTTTCCCACCTCACCGAACACGCTCGCCACCGCCGACGAGCACCACCGCGGCCACCGCCTCTCCCTCGTCCCCTCGAGCAGTCTAGAAGCTCCGTCTCGTCGACCTATCCCTCTCCGCCGAGCCACGCGGCACCGGAAGCCCCCGAACGACCTCGCCGAGCTCGTCTTCAACCTCCCGATGCCGAGATCGCCATCGCCGTTCCGTCGCCGTCTCCGCTTGCCCGAGCTCTCCGTCTACCTCGTCCGACTCGCTGTGAGATCCTGCGTCGAACCCCCCCTCTTCTCCGTGTCGATTGCTCGCCGTAGGCATCGCCCTTGGATGCCCGTAGCACGCCGCCGCCCGAGCTCGTCGTCGACGTAGCTCCGGTGACCATTTGGTCACCCCCGCGAGCCTAACGCGTTCGCAGCGTTCCGTAGAGCATTCCTAGCGCAAGCCCCCTCCCGTTTGCATGCCGCAGCAGCTAACCCGTGGCCACCCGAACTCCGGCCGCCGCCTTGGAGCTCGCCGTCGTCGGCTCCGGCCACCATAGGCCCGGCCACCACCACCGTTCGACGCGCGCCACTGCGTGCGTTTGAATGCAACTAACCGCGCTCGAAATGATGCCCTGAGGGCGATTTCCGAAGCTCGCCGCCGCATCTGGCCTCGCCGGCGTCATGTCGCCGGTGGGGTTGACCTACTTGACCACGGCGGGACCCCCCTGTGTCCATGACATGTGGGGCCGGTCTTTGACTGGATTAGTATAGGATTTTAATTAGTGCTAATTGCCCTGTTAGTTTAGGTGTTAGATTAGTTAACACTAATTAATTTAGTTAATTAATTAAGCCACTAACATGTGGGCCCAGCCCTGCTGACATTTTCGTTAGTATTAGTTTAACCTTAATCAACCCAGTTAACCAACTGAGTCACTGACCAGTGGGCCCCACTGGTCAGGTTTGACCCGGACCAGCCCCTGTTGACCTGCTGACGTCATGCCAACATCATGCTGACACAGTAAATGTTTTCTGGATTTATTATTATTCAGAAAATTCCAGGAAATTGTATAAACTTCTAAAAATCATAGAAATTCAACCGTAACTCCAAATTAAATAATTTATATATGAAAAATTATCAGAAAAATTCAAGGAATCCATCTGTACCATTTTCATGCATGTTAGAACAACTTATAGCTGCTGTTTAGCACAAATCAATTAAATGGCATTTGAATAATCACATATGGAATTTGAATTTGAATCTTGTATTCAAACCAACTTCATCTAATCTGTTGCTAGTTGCATTAGCTCAAAACACATTCATATTGCCATGTCATGAGCATGCATCATATTGTGCATTGCATTGATTGTATTTCTTCTTTGTTGCCGGTATCTGTTCCCTCCCGGTAGACGATGTTCCGACGTTGTGATCGTTGACACTGATGAAGACTCAATGTTATCTTCAGAAGTGCCAAGCAAGCAAAACCCTCTTGTTCATTCCGATAAAATCCCACTCTCCCGCTCCTGCTCTCTTTTACTGCATTAGGACAACAACGACATATTTGTTACTTGCTGCGGTAGCTGAACCCCTTTATCCTTTGCATGACCTGTCATTGCCACAGTAAATAGATGAAACCCACTAGCATGAGTAGGAGTTGTTTGAGCCCTGTTGTGCCTACTCATTCATGTTTGTTTGTCATGCCTGCTACTGCTTAGAGTTGAGTCAGATCTGATTCATCGGGGATGAATCAGAGGCGTGTGAACATGTGCTGTTGTGTGTGAGCTAAGTGTGTGAACACGATTTGGTAAAGGTAGCGGTGAGAGGCCATGTAGGAGTACATGGTGGGTTGTCTCATTGCAGTCGTCCTTAGGAACTGAGTTATGTGTTTGTGATCCATGACCAGTTACTACCACACATTGGGTTCCGGTAACTCGACCCCTCTCGACTTATTAATCAACATGATCTCTGTCCAGGAGTTGCAACTAGTTTCTGGTGTTTGTAGGTAGTGTTAGTAGTCTACCAAGTGGCACCCGGTACAGGTGGGCTTGGGACAGACTAGGCACAGTGGCACGGTGTACCAAGTGGCACCCGGATGGTGGGCTTGGGAACCCTGCTCACATCGTTTGGGGCCGTGAGCGACACCCCGGCCGGATCTCCTTGCGGATGGAACCCGAATAGGCGATAAACCTGGACTAGAGACTTGTTTGGTTAGTCAGGTCGTGGCCGACTCCCTCGCCCGGCTTCCGCTTGAAGGTTGCCGAGGTACATGACGTGTACAGGGCGATAAGTGGCGAAAGCGTGTGTGAAGAAGTACACCCCTGTAGGGTTATCATTATCTATTCGAATAGCCGGATTCCTCGGATATGGAAACTTGGACCCCTTGCATAGTTCATAGACAAGTGAAAGTGGATACTCTAAAATGCGCAAGATAAGCGTGAGTGCTATGGATGGCGTTCTCGTAGGGAGACGGGAGCGGATCCATAGTGGTGTATTGATATGGTGAATATGTGGACTCGTGTGCGCCACCTCAAAAGAGTTACTTGCAGTCGTAGTTCAGGATAGCCACCATGTCAAAGCTGGCTTGCTGCAGTTAAACTCCACCACCCCCCTTTGTTGACAATGATGCATTTGTAGTTAGTTCTGATGTAAGTCTTGCTGGGTACATTTGTACTCACGTTTGCCTATTTTATGTTTTTGCAGAGAGACTTCAGTCTCGCTAGTAGTACCGTGTGGACTTCGACGTTTAGCTTGTTACCTCAGCTATGATCTTGTGCCTCGGCAGGATCTGGTAGATAGTCAGGCTTCTCAGCCTTTTTCATTTATAGATGTCTGTACTCAGACATGATAGCTTCCGCCTGTGCTTTGCCTTGTATGCTTTGATTGTTGGGTCATGAGACCCATGATTGTAATATCTCGCTCCTCGGAGCCTATTGTTTAAATACTTGAGTTGTAGAGTCATGTTGTGATGCCATGTTGTATTTCCACATATCGAGCATATTGTGTGTATGTTATTGAAATGCTTGGTATGTGTGGGTTCTGACAACCTAATTGTTTATCCTTGGTAGCCTCTCTTACCGGGAAATGTCTCCTAGTGTTTCCACCGAGCCATGGTAGCTTGCTACTGCTCCGGAACACTTAGGCTGGCCGGCATGTGTCCTTCTTCGTTCTTGTGTCTGTCCCTTCGGGGAAATGTCACGCGATGAATACCGGAGTCCTGATAGCCCAGTGCTACAGCCTGGATTCACTCGCTGATGACCGACACGTTCGATGCTGGGTCATGGATGCCTGTCCCTGTAAGTTTGTGCCACTTTGGGTTTACGACTAGCCATGTCAGCCCGGGCTCCTTATCATATGGATGCTAGCGACACTATCATATACGTGTGCCAAAAGGCACAAACGGTCCCGGGCAAAGGTAAGGCGACACCCGTGGGAATACCGTGCGTGAGGCCGCAAAGTGATATGAGGTGTTACATGCTAGATCGATGTGGCATTGAGTCGGGGTCCTGACAGTGTTGGTATCAGAGCCTGACTGCCTGTAGGGTTACCAAGCCAAACTGGTCGAAGTTGAGTCTAGAAATTCTTTAGTTATATAAGGGAATTGATTGTGGGATGGAACATAAGGCTCTTTTTACTCCTTATACCTTATGCCCTTCTGATCTGAGTCATCTTATCTTTCCTACGGGGTTAAGGAACTAGGCTTTCTCTTCTTCTATCAGGATCACGTGTTACTAATCAGTAGACTTATAAGATTGTTGGATTTAAGCCTCATTCCAGTTCCTACTACTTCGGTATGTCTCTGATGATCTCGAAACCTTGATATTGTGCTTCTGAGTGGTTATGCCACCATTTTGTGAATGTCTCAATTCTTTTTGAGCATTTACAGCCGTTATGCTGTCCGAGTCATCCCAGGTTTCCAAAGAGTCTGATGCATTTGCAAAATCCTTTCCCTCTGGTTTCGATGTTCCTTTATGCCAGCTCAATCACACTAATCGGTGAGTTGAGGTACTCTGTTGCCTTGACATATATGTTGGAGATATTATTATGACCCTAGGTGTCTTAGGGGATCATCTAGTAATCTAGCCATGATTGTGTCCCAGTGTGATGATTCTGGCCATCATTCTCGTAAGCATCCCGTGATGCCACTTAGTTAGTAGGCATTTCACTTCTGGGTTTTGAACCCGAGATTCACTCTACTTACTTCATGTTGATAGTAATTGCTAGCTCCCTTAGGTTATTAGTAACCTTTGTGATAATCCTCCAGGTCCATGATATTTCCTTCTTCCAAATACTATGAACCGCTTATGGCAGATGTTTATTGGATCAAAAGATCACAATTAGAGTACTCTTGAGGAAATCTCCATTCATAAATCGTGACTCTGCCAGTTCTACCTCTCTGCATGGGTTATCCGGAAGAAATATGTTGAATTCGTTCGACATGCTAGTCCATGCATCCACAACTCAGAAAATCGTATGTTCCTTTGAGTTGTCCCTCTTTAGTAGTCTTCTGACCCTCGTCTATCAATTGATAGTCAAGAGTATGCGTGCGTTCATTCATCGATGTCTATTACTCTTGTGGTCCGTCAAGCCATTCTATTCGGAATGACTTGGAGAAACAAACTCCAGAACTTCATCCATATCTAGGATTGGGTCAAAGCAGTTGTATTCCGCAGATCAGATGCAATCCAGCTTTTGATTCTGTTCTACCCTGGAGTATCACCCCCTTTATGTCAGGATTTTCATGAGAATTGCTCCAGCCTTTGTGAATTCTTGACGTAGTGATGCTTCTCGCCATCATTTTCACTTCTCGCTTCCGTGTTGTTGCAACCGGAGTGCCGACAAGTGAATCGTGATGTGTGAACTCAATACCCCTAGCAACCCCGTTGCTTGGTAGTTAAAGGACAATAATTTCATTCTTAGCATGTTGGTTATTGAATCACCATTCTAAGATAGATTGTGCTACCTAGTCCTTATTTCCGGGTACACTCTTCAATCAATGAGTTGGGATCGTATCGGTCCCTCGCTCTTTTGATCATATCGTCTTGCCCTAAAAGGCAAGATTGTTCTCGAGCTTAGTAACATATCGGTGGTTTGTAATTTTCCGAATATCTTCTCGGAAGTATTACCAGGTTGCCACTTGACCGCTATGTTGAGTTCGTGATCAAGATGGTTTCCTGTAAACCACCCCTTCTCCAAGAATCTGTGTGGGATACCCCTGAGCTAGTTGGTTAAGCTAGACAACAACTTGGAGAGTTGGAAGATAAAAGGCTTGCCTGACTTAGTTCGTTCCAAAGGGATATTCTTGTGTAGTGTGTGTTGAAGAAAGATGATATCTTCATCCATTGGTCCCTGTGATCAGTTGCTGGACCTATTGTCTTATCAATCCTTTGATTTGAGTGTGGGCTATCGTCAAATCAAATCAGAACCAACGATATTCGTAATGTTGTCTTACTCGTGGTTTTCCTCGAGCATACACCATTATATTCTTTGGTCTGACCAATGCTATCACCGTGTTCACTTAACTATGGAAATCCTTTGATATGGAAATCCCGATGAGTTGTTGTTGAGTCCCTCAGCAGCATGTTGTCTCCCCCATGAGTCATGTTGAACATCAATCTAGTGTTGGAAACTTGTGTAAGCATTTCTTCGTGTTTCGTTCATGAAGCATATGTTTGGATGAAAGTAGTGACTTCCTCTAATTCATGTGCATTTGATGTAAGTTGCCGCCGTGAATTCGAGAAAGTTTGTTTTTACTCCTCTGGAATCATCCCAAGTTGGTCATGCACCTGTGCGAAGTATTCTATGGTTTGGTAGGTTGGCCGCCTCCATTCTATATGTGTTCTTAGCACACCAAGCCACTGACTGATTTGTTCTAGGGGAAGGAGTTCTTTTAAGAGCTAACCCGGGCTTAATCAAGAACTTTGATATCCTCGATGATGGTTCCCAACCTGAACTCGGTAGTGTTTTATTATAAGACTACCATGTGATCATGTTTGTCTGGGACAGCGTGTTCACACGTGTGTAGCAGAACCAGCTCATGTTTTGGAGCTTGCTATCGTAGTTCAATTCCCGAGAATCTCGCAACGTCATCTCGTCGAATTGTGTTGCAAACTTTCGTTTTTCTTCCTAGACTCGATGAGTCTGGAACATCCTGACACCAACCAGATCTGAATCTCAGGCAGATACGATGGTTGGAACATTTCCCCAAGAGCTAAAATATTGGTCCCTCGATAACTGGTAAAGTGGATGTCGTGGCCAGCACCACCCAGCCGAAAGACCTATTATTGTAGTATCTTGATTGAAGAAGTTGGCCACCTCCCCATAAGGATTTCGTAGGATTTACCTCCCTAGTTGTTCCTTATGGATTTTTGTGTTCCCGAAGTCCAACCTTTCACTTGATGTTCTAGATATCAGACCATTTCTATGAATGGGTTATACTAGCACATCAAGGAGAACATTAGAAGCGGAGTGCTAAATGTCTCTCGGTCGATCATCCAGATTTTGTTTCCTTGGCCTCGCTAAGGTGAAATCTGAGAAAGTGTTATCTTCCTTACATCTGCATCATCCATCATCATTCATCGTGGTAGCAAGTTGTGTTGCCAGGATCCTTGACACGGATATTGGTAAAATCCTGATGATTATGGCAATGCCCAAGTTTTTGAGAGCACGTACAAGCATTAGGTGCTATCATAGTTACTAACCAAGTTTGTCCCAGTTTCCTCGGTTATGCTATAACCATTCCAACAGTGGAATTATCCTACTACTGAGCTTCTCCCCAGTTACTAGAATCATTCCCATCATTTGCATTTTGTTCCCAGCTTGCACCGCCAATGTGACATTCTACCATGGGTCTCTTCCATTTCCGGTGATAAGCAAATTCATCCATTACGTTGTCTTCAACAAGGTAATCCACATCATCCAAGTTCGGGTATGCCATTCTACCGACCCCCTCCAAACGATTGCTCGAGAATTGCCTTAGGCTGGTTTAACGAGTTTCAATGATCTCTGAATCAAAGGTAATTCTTTTGCCACTTAAGGGGATATATCTTCGAGTCACCTTCCCTAAGGTGCATCATTATGGTGTCATGTCAAATTAACTCCTCGCTACGTTGACAATCGTTTACCACCTTCTTAGGTGTGGAATTGCTGCCTACCTAGTAAACCTTCGTCATCTGTTTCACTCCATCCCTCTAGATGTGTGCTTCGTCTCTCAGCTCAAGAGAGGTTGCTATGTCTCATTCCGTGAGTTAATCCTGAGTTGTTCGACCTTCGAGAAGATCGATTCTTGTAGAGTCTCCTTCTCCTCTCTTTGTCATAATAACTGGAGTTCTCAGAACAAGACATTGAGACAAAGATGGTGATCGAAACAACGTTCCTATGAAGTGCAACCTGGATCGTGAAGATTATACTAGTTTGCGTTCCCCCTTCATCTTACCCTACGCTTGAATGTCGGGACGAGATTTTTGTTTAGTGGGGGTGAGTTGTCACATCCCTAGCTTCTGGTTCTGCATGGTGTTTGCATCATGTTTAAATTCTATTTAAATTGAAATGGGGATTGCCTAAACCCTAGTACCAAATGGAATTCAAATAGGTTCAACCTAAAAATATTTTCAGTGATCCAAATGGCTTCCAAAAATGTTCATCATTTCTGGAAAATGCTTGAAACCATAACCAGAGGGTTGCACATTTTTTTCCATGACATATTTGGTCACTGAATAAAATCATATGTACTTTGCATTTGGGCATTTAAATGCTAGTAAATATCTTAAATGCCCAAATAATTCTAAAAATAAGTGTGGGCTGTTGGAAATAATCTAAACAGAGCCCCTGATTATTTTTTGGGTTTTTAGAGATGCCTAAGTATTTTTAATAAAGCCTCACAGTTACAGAAAAATAGAAAACAGTAATTAAAATAGAAAACAAAGAGAGAGAGTATATTACCTGGGCCGCTTACCTATCCACTTGGCGGCCCAGTTGGCTGGCCCAGCCTAGCCAGCGCTGCGTGCTTCTTCAACCTTCTGCCAGAAGGAGAAGCAGGTGCGTGGCGAGCGCGCAACCGAACGCGGCCACCTCCTGCTTGCCGCCGAGCCCCTGGACGCGTGGATGAATGCCCCGGTGTCGTCCCGATCCGCCCGACCTCTCTCACTCTTCCCCTGCTCCCTCTCTCGCCGTTTCCCACCTCACCGAACACGCTCGCCGCCGCCGACGAGCACCACCGCGGCCACCGCCTCTCCCTCGTCCCCTCGAGCAGTCCAGAAGCTCCGTCTCGTCGACCTATCCCTCTACGCCGAGCCACGTGGCACCAGAAGCCCCCGAACGACCTCACCGAGCTCGTCTTCAACCTCCCGATGCCGAGATCGCCATCGCCGTTCCGTCGCCGTCTCCGCTTGCCCGAGCTCTCCGTCTACCTTGTCCGACTCGCTATGAGATCTTGCGTCAAACCCCCCTCTTCTCCGCGTCGATTGCTCGCCGTAAGCATCGCCCCTGGATGCCCGTAGCACGCCGCCGCCCGAGCTCGTCGTCGACGTAGCTCCGGTGACCATTTGGTCACCCCGGCGAGCCTAACGCATTCGTAGCGTTCCGTAGAGCATTCCTAACGCAAGCCCCCTCCCGTTTGCATGCCGCAGCAGCTAACCCGTGGCCACCCGAACTCCGGCCGCCGCCTTGGAGCTCGCCGTCGTTGGCTCCGGCCACCATAGGTCCGGCCACCACCACCGTTCGACGCGCGCCACTGCGTGCGTTTGAATGCAACTAACCGCGCTCGAAATGATGCCCTGAGGGTGATTTCCGAAGCCCGCCGCCGCAACTGGCCTCGCCGGCGTCATGTCGCCGGTGGGGTTGACCCACTTGACCACGGCGGGACCCCCCCTGTGTCCATGACATGTGGGGCCAGCCTTTGACTGGATTAGTATAGGATTTTAATTAGTGCTAATTGCCCTGTTAGTTTAGGTGTTAGATTAGTTAACACTAATTAATTTAGTTAATTAATTAAGCCACTGACATGTGGGCCCAGCCCTGCTGACATTTTCGTTAGTATTAGTTTAACCTTAATCAACCCAGTTAACCAACTGAGTCACTGACCAGTGGGCCCCACTGGTCAGGTTTGACCCGGACCGGCCCCTGTTGACCTGCTGACGTCATGCCAACGTCATGCTGACGCAGTAAATGTTTTATGGATTTATTATTATTCAGAAAATTCCAGGAAATTGTATAAACTTCTAAAAATCATAGAAATTCAACCGTAACTCCAAATTAAATAATTTATATATGAAAAATTATCAGAAAAATTCAAGGAATCCATCTGTACCATTTTCATGCATGTTAGAACAACTTATAGCTGCTGTTTAGCACAAATCAATTAAATGGCATTTGAATAATCACATATGGAATTTGAATTTGAATCTTGTATTCAAACCAACTTCATCTAATCTGTTGCTAGTTGCATTAGCTCAAAACACATTCATATTGCCATGTCATCAGCATGCATCATATTGTGCATTGCATTGATTGTATTTCTTCTTTGTTGCCGGTATCTGTTCCCTCCCGGTAGACGATGTTCCGACGTTGTGATCGTTGACACTGATGAAGACTCAATGTTATCTTCAGAAGTGCCAAGCAAGAAAAACCCTCTTGTTCATTCCGATAAAATCCCACTCTCTCGCTCCTGCTCTCTTTTACTGCATTAGGACAACAACGACAGATTTGTTACTTGCTGCGGTAGCTGAACCCCTTTATCCTTTGCATGACCTGTCATTGCCATAGTAAATAGATGAAACCCACTAGCATGAGTAGGAGTTGTTTGAGCCCTATTGTGCCTACTCATTCATGTTTGTTTGTCATGCCTGCTATTGCTTAGAGTTGAGTCAGATCTGATTCATCGGGGATGAATCAGAGGCGTGTGAACATGTCCTGCTGTGTGTGAGCTAAGTGTGTGAACACGATTTGGTAAAGGTAGCGGTGAGAAGCCATGTAGGAGTACATGGTGGGTTGTCTCATTGCAGCCGTCCTTAGGAACTGAGTTATGTGTTTGTGATCCATGACCAGTTACTACCACACATTGGGTTCCGGTAACTCGACCCCTCTCGACTTATTAATCAACATGATCTCTGTCCAGGAGTTGCAACTAGTTTCTGGTGTTTGTAGGTAGTGTTAGTAGTCTACCAAGTGGCACCCGGTATAGGTGGGCTTGGGACAGACTAGGCACAGTGGCACGGTGTACCAAGTGGCACCCGGATGGTGGGCTTGGGAACCCTGCTCACATCGTTTGGGGCCGTGAGCGACACCCCGGCCGTATCTCCTTGCGGATGGAACCCGAATAGGCGATAAACCTGGACTAGAGACTTGTTCGGTTAGTCAGGTCATGGCCGACTCCCTCGCCCGGCTTCCGCTTGAAGGTTACCGAGGTACATGATGTGTACAGGGCGATAAGTGGCGAAAGCGTGTGTGAAGAAGTACACCCCTGTAGGGTTATCATTATCTATTCGAATAGCCGGATTCCTCGGATATGGAAACTTGGACCCCTTGCATGGTTCATAGACAAGTGAAAGTGGATACTCTAAAATGCGCAAGATAAGCGTGAGTGCTATGGATGGCGTTCTCGTAGGGAGACGGGAGCGGATCCATAGTGGTGTATTGATATGGTGAATATGTGGACTCGTGTGCGCCACCTCAAAAGAGTTACTTGCAGTCATAGTTCAGGATAGCCACCATGTCAAGGCTGGCTTGCTGCAGTTAAACTCCACCACCCCCCCTTTGTTGACAATGATGCATTTGTAGTTAGTTCTGATGTAAGTCTTGCTGGGTACATTTGTACTCACGTTTGCCTATTTTATGTTTTTGCAGAGAGACTTCAGTCTCGCTAGTAGTACCGTGTGGACTTCGACGTTTAGCTTGTTACCTCAGCTACGATCTTGTGCCTCGGCAGGATCTGGTAGATAGTCAGGCTTCTCAGCCTTTTTCATTTATAGATGTCTGTACTCAGACATGATAGCTTCCGCCTGTGCTTTGCCTTGTATGCTCTGATTGTTGGGTCATGAGACCCATGATTGTAATATCTCGCTCCTCGGAGCCTATTGTTTAAATACTTGAGTTGTAGAGTCATGTTGTGATGCCATGTTGTATTTGCACATATCGAGCATATTGTGTGTATGTTATTGAAATGCTTGGTATGTGTGGGTTCTGACAACCTAGTTGTTTATCCTTGGTAGCCTCTCTTACCAGGAAATGTCTCCTAGTGTTTCCACCGAGCCATGGTAGCTTGCTACTGCTCCGGAACACTTAGGCTGGCCGGCATGTGTCCTTCTTCGTTCCTGTGTCTGTCCCTTCGGGGAAATGTCACGCGATGAATACCAGAGTCCTGATAGCCCAGTGCTACAGCCTGGATTCACTCGCTGATGACCGACACGTTCGATGCTGGGTCATGGATGCCTGTCCCTGTAAGTTTGTGCCACTTTGGGTTTACGACTAGCCATGTCAGCCCGGGCTCCTTATCATATGGATGCTAGCGACACTATCATATACGTGTGCCAAAAGGCGCAAATGGTCCCGGGCAAAGGTAAGGCGACACCCGTGGGAATACCGTGCGTGAGGCCGCAAAGTGATATGAGGTGTTACATGCTAGATCGATGTGGCATTAAGTCGGGGTCCTGACAATGCGCCCGTCCTCCTGGCAGGGAGGAAGACGACAGGGAGGCTGGTGGTGGGCTGGGCCATAGGTGGGCCAGCACAGGAGCTGGGCCGGTTGCTGGCGCCAGGTAAGTCCTTCTCTCCCTCTCTTCTAATTGCTTTTGTTTTTCTATTATTCTGTATTCTTTAGGGCTTTATTAAAAATACTAATACTATCCCAAAAATCATGAAACTTGCTCAAGCCCACTGTTTGGAAAATATCCAACAGCAAACATTTAAGTTTATGATTATTTGAGCATTTAAAATATTTTATAGTATTTAAATGCCCAAATGAAAGTAGCATATGATTTAATTCAGAGCCCAAATATGTCATGGAAAAATGTGCATCACCTCTGGTTACTGTTTACAGCATTTCCCATAAATGATGAACATTTTTGAAAGCCATTTGGATTTACTGAAAATATTTTAGGTGAACCTAGTGGATTCCTTTGATGCTAGGGGTTTAGGCAATCCCCATTTCAAGTTTCTTTCAAGATTAAAGTTACCGTATGAGAGGACCGAGGAGGAAAACGCAAAGATCATGCAGATCGAAGTGAAGGACTTCTTTGAAGGGTTGAAAGCAAAGAGACATCCACCTCCGGAGGAGAAGGTAGATCTGGTGAAAGCAAAGCGCACTATCGATGCCCTGAGGAAACCACCAAAGTCTCCGCCGAAAACCAACTATGAGCGCATTACTAAAAAGGCATATCTCCAAGCGAAGCGGTCGGAAAGTACTCTCAGTGATCAAAGGTTAAAAGAACGAGCAGCTGGGAAAAAAATTGCCCAGCTCGGTGAACAAGCAAAGCAATCGTGCCCCCCGCTCAATGTGTCTAGCGACATCGTTGCTAATGCTCCAGGGACGGTGCCCGGTTATAGCAATCTTAGAAATTACCTTCCTGATGATGTACATTTTGATTTCTTGGTGGTGGACGAACACAGATACGAGTACGGGAAGCCTCTCATCAAAGATGAAAAATCTCTAACAACGATGGTGCGAAGATTCCATAATTGGTACATGAAAACCTGCAGAGAGTCTGGGGGGACGAATACTTTGTATCTGAGAATTAAAGAGGAGCACGACCTCGTTGGAACTGATCTGTTGCCTGTTCCATTTGAGGAGTTCTTCGAGTTCTTCAATCAAAAGGCCCTCGATAAATTAACGGTCTTTTGCTGCTGTCTGTAAGTACTATTTCTGTCATTAAGTCTCTATATATAGCTCGGCTCTTTCATTGCATGTATTTATAATTAATTATCCTCACTATGTTCTGCAGATTGAAGATCGTTGAGTGCAAAAAACAAGAAATGTATGATGTTGGGTTCATTAACACAAATATCATAGATGAATTTCAGGTTAAAAAGAACGCCGAAGAGGCCGAGGCCAACTTGTTACAATCGTTGATCAAAAATCAAAACAAAGATTTAATACTCTTTCCTTACAACTTCGAGTGAGTGTTACTTTCGTGTGCATATTCGGTTTCCCTTATTACTCGAGCGAGGTTATAGTAATGTAATTGATGAGTTATGCATGCGTGCGCAGCTTCCACTATGTTCTTCTGGAGATTAAGCTTGAGCGGGGACTAGTAACCGTCTTAGACTCGAGACGAAAAGATCCCGAAACCTATGCGGACATGACTAAATTGCTCAACAAGGAAGTTCAATCGATCATTATCACACCATATCGGCAAATTTTTGTTCATTTCCTGATATCTCAAGTAATAATAATTATTTTCTTTGTCTTGCAGGGTTTGGAAACAGTTCACGGCAGAAGCTCCGCGACTGCCGAAGGAGCTGCGATATACATACCCGAAAGTAAGTAGTACTAGCTAGCTAGTTGCGCGCATCTCCCGTTGATTCTATAGCTATACTTTCATCAATGCCATTTATAATGCTTCATTATCAGTTTGATTGACCTCTATTTCTCGTAAAGTGCTTGTGGCGGGAACAAGGGAATGATTTATGTGGATACTACGTGTGCGAGTTCATCTACAAACCGACTTTGAAAAATAAGCGGGGCTACTCTAAAAGACAATATGAAGTGCGTAAGCAATAATATTCACAATTTTATTTTATTACACCATCATTTCTGTTGAGTTTCATTCATATATGTATTAACCCCCTTCTTCAAATTAGACGTGGCAGATGCGGAATGAACTCCTACCACAAGATCGCATGAAAGAAATCCAAGAGGAATTGGCGGGATTCTTTCTTGACCACGTCATCAATAAAGCCGGAGAATACCATGTGGAAGTTGATTTCAAATGTTAGAGGATTGTAAGAGATCTTACATATTGTATATGTATGTAGCCAGTAGCGTCGGATAAATAATACGAAAACTTGTTGTTCGACCAATCTCTCGGAGAAGGAGAGGTCGATCGATCACTTAACTCGGTATGCATGACGAACTTCTGTACTTAATGGTTTCCTTCATTTTCTTACTAGCTAGCGTGTCGAGGGCATCTCTATGTACAGTACGTAGCGTCGACCAAGAACGGACATAAGAGAGGACACTTCTCTCTATTAATTAGCTAGCTAACACAATATATGAAACACCTAAATTAACCCCC